>NW_023270377.1:63361199-63485033 GCF_011800145.1 Mirounga leonina
AGGAGAGGAGAGGAGAGGAGAGGAGAGGAGAGGAGAGGAGAGGAGAATAGGCAGCACATGCAGATATGCAAATGAATCCTTGCAGCTTCCAGCCAAGTCTCTTGGAATGCTCCTTTCAGAAACCATCACTATGCTTTGGAACGCTCAAACCACATGGAGACATCATTTGTGGCTGCTTCATTCTATAGCCCCAACTGATTTCCCAGGTGAAAGGAACATCAACTACCCGCAGTGTGTGTGAGCCACCTTGGCTGTTCAGTCCTGTAGAGCCTTCAGATAACTACAAACTATGGCCTTAGCCCACATTAGATGGAAACTGCAGGAAAGGTTCCCAGTAAGAACTGCCCAGTTGAGTCAAGTCAACCCACAGAACCAGGAGAAATAAAAATAAATTGTATCAGGTCACCAAATTTGGGAAGTGGCTTGTTATACTGCAATAAATAGCCAGAAAATAATATCCTTACACAGTATCTATCCAATTGTTCAGCTTGTGTGGCCCTCATTTTTCTACTCAGACATAAGAAAATGGAGAAAAATATTCCTTGAAGAAATCATAAAGGCTAGCATTTCTTTCTTTTTTTTTTTTTTAAGATTTATTTATTTATTCGAGAGAGAGAGAACACAGGGGGAGGGGCAGGGGGAAAGGGAGCAGACTCCCTGCTGAGCATGGAGCTAGACACAGGGCTCCATCCCAGGACTCTGAAATCGTGACCTGAGCCAAAATGAAGAGTTGGCTGCTTAACCGACTGAGCCACCCAGGTGCCCCAAGGCTGGCATTTCTTTAATGTTACTTTGTGACAAGGGCTCCGCTCTACATACATCCTTTTTATTTAATACTTCTAACAGTACCTTGAGGCAGTTACCTCTATTTTATAGTGAAGAAGCTAAGGTTAGAGAGCTTAAGTGACTTGCCCAAGGCCACACAATAGAGATTTTATTTATTTGACAGAGAGACAGCGAGAGCAGGAACACAAGCAGGGGGAGTGGGAGAAGGAGAAGCAGGCCTCCCGCCGAGCAGGGAGCCCGATGTGGGACTCGATCCCAGGACCCTGGGATCATGACCTGAGCCGAAGGCAGACGCTTAACGACTGAGCCACCCAGGCGCCCAAGGCCACACAATAGAAAAAGATAAACCTAGGTCTCAGATGCTGGCCTGACTCTAAGTCGGTATTTTTCATTGCCATATCAGCCTGTCTTGCTAGTCTAGTTTATTTATTTATCTAGTGTAATTTGTTCTGGCAACTGAAGTAATATGGGTTAGAATTGGATGACAGGTGAAATATCAGCTCCATAACAGTTGTAAGTGTGTCTTCTCCCTCCTCATAACTCTCAGCATTATGCCTTACACACAGTGGGCATTTAAGAAACATTGAGCTGAATTTTCAGAATCTCATGACATTTTATATTTGCATAGCATCCAGGACCAGAAGCAAAGGAAATAGGCCAATACAATAATTGGATGGGGAGATCATAATGATTGTCACAACATGATCACACTCTAGGCGCATGTCACCCAAGAAGGGCCAAGAGAAATCATGTGGCTTACTCCCTCATTTTAACCACACTTGATAAAGAATTTTGATGTGGGATTTATCAGCTGGGTTAACTGGGCTGCCTCGTTTCCCAGTAACTTCTCAATAACTTGGCATTTAGAACCTTTTAACCTGGCTGCACCGGGTCCCACTGGTGTGAAGGACCATCCCTCTGGCTGTTCTCAAACAGCATCTGGTGTTTCCTGAATCATCTCTGCACTTTCTGCTCCTCCTGTGATCATGTGTACTTGTCTAAAGAGCACTCTCCCATGACCCCACTTGCCACAATTTTCTATAGAAACGATCACTGTCTTTTCCCATGAGGTTCAAGGGCCGCTTGCTTTAGGAAGCCTTCCCCTAATGCCACAGCTAAAAGTAATCAATCCCTCCTATGTCAAAACTCCTTAAGCATTTGCAGTCTCCTTCGTGCCCTTTCTCCATTCTGCTTTGTATGCTAGTCATTTTTGACACATCTTGTTTTTCCCATTACACTGTCAGCTCATTAAGGACATGCTTTATTCATCTTTATAGCCCACATAGAATCTAACACATTGCTTTCCTTGAACACTGCAGATACTTACTAAATGCTTGTTGAATGGACTCAAGTAATTTGGATTTTATATCCACAAAAAGCATTCAGAAGAAAATACAATCTAAAAATGTCCAAAGATGGGGAAGACATGTCTCATAGAGTGAAAGGGGCAGACATAAAGAAAACAGGCTAACTCCCTTGGGTAGAGAGGGAAAACAAAATTTATGCATGACAAACCACAACTTTATTGCCAATACTTTTAAATGTCCCCTCAGATAGAACTCAGCACTTGAAATGCAAAATAACTTTACCATAATTTTTAAAGCTTTAAACAAAGAAACAAAAATCCATGATATATAAGAGAAATAATAGGAGTACTAAAATTATTGTCTATAAGCGAGAAAATATGCATTTTTCTAAAGCATTATAAAACAATTCCTTTTTTTAAAAAAAAAAGGTTCATTAGTTCTCCTGATATTTCTATTTCTCCTCCCAGAATGGGTTTAAATATTAAACAAAAAATAGAAGCTACCATTTTCCAGGGAAGAAAATGCGTCAATAATTTTTATGATTTTCAAATTGCTTTTATCAATCTTTATTTACTGTATGGCCATAAAATCAACATCATACATGTCACTCCTATAGGCACTTTTCCCAAATAGTTCTATAGTTTCCTGTTTCTACTCCTGTGCGCTCAGCATATCCAGCCATGTGAATTAATTCATTTCACTTACTACTGTAATGGGCTGAATGGTGTGTCTCTCCCTAAATTTGTATATTGGAGCTCTATTACCAGGTACCTGAGAATGTGACTGTATTCGGAAATAGGACCTTTAAAGAAATGATTAAGTTAAAATGAGGCCATTTCAGCAGGCCTAATCCAATCTGACTGGTGTCCTTATAAGAAGAGGAAATTGAGACACACAAAGAGATCACAGGGGTGCACATGCACAGAGGCAAGACCACATGAAGAGGTAGCAAGCCAGCGGCCATCTGTAGGCCAAGGAGAGAGGCCTCAGAGGAAACCAACACTGCTGGCACATTGATCCTGGACTTGTGGCCTTCAGAACTGTGAGCAAATAAACCCTGTTGTTAAAACCACCCAGTCAGTGGTATTTGGTTATGGCAGCCCCAGTAAACTGATACGCTCCACTCAGACTGGAGGGAATGATGATATAACTGGTCATTGAATATATCTACTCAAGTTACAAGTTCCTCAGTAGCTTTAAATCAATAGATTTACTTAACTGGTTGTGTCTCATCAGCCAGACTAAAAACTCTTGCTAACTACTACTGATTCTGCCGCCCCCTTACTGGATGAACTTAACAAAACAGCAGTCAAAGTCGTTGCATGCTCATATGAATGCATAGTCATCCCACCATGTTTATTCTGCATGGGGTTTAAGGCTCACATGTGATATCAGGTATGCAGGCCCTAGATTCTGAGACAAAGCCACAGGCAAACGTACCCTCGCTATTTTATAACCTCCTGATCAAAGTGAGATACAGTCTTACAATGCTGAATTTTTCAAATACATTCCCACTGTGACTCTGCCTGCATTCTAGTCAACTTTATTAAATTTTGACAGATTTTTAGGTCCTCGGGTGAAATGAATGCAAGCACTATCTGGCCCTTGACAAGCCAGCACAAATTAAGGCACAAAGTCCCATAGAGTTTCCTGGTATAAAGACCTAAAGCAAAAAAAACTACAAATGCATAAATAGCATTGACCATCAAGGTCATTCTATGTTTTATTTTTGTGTTACATTTAATTTCTTGTCATTTAATTCTAGATTCACCACTTAAGGCCATTCTTCACCTTGACTTCGGCTCCAGAATGATATAAAGACATCCTGAATTTTATCCCTCTGGCATATTATCCCTAAACCTGACATGTGCACTACAATCCGCCCCCCCAACCCACCCCATCATTTCTTCTGCAGAACTCCTAAAATGGATGCCATAGCCCTCAGGAACAAGGCTGTGTCTCCTTGCCATGCATTTTTCTAAAGCATTATAAAACAATTCCTTTTTTAAAAAAAAGTTTCATCAGTTCTCCTGATATTTCTATTTCTCCTCCCAGAATGGGCTTAAATATTAAACAAAAAATAGAAGCTACCATTTTCCAGGGAAGAAAATGCGTCAATAATTTTTTATGATTTTCAAATTGCTTTTATCAATCTTTATTTACTGTATGGCCATAAAATCAACATCATACATGTCACTCCTATAGGCACTTTTCCCAAATAGTTCTATAGTTTCCTGTTTCTACTCCTGTCTTTCACCTTTTCCACTTAGGAAAGGGGGCTAGAAATGGAGCAGGCATGCACTATGAAATGTTCTCAAAATAAAAGACGGTTTCTTGAGTTTCTATAGATCATCCAGTGTGATGCACCAATCAATCCTTGCCATATTGTCAAAGAATTTGATAGGTATATTATTCAAACAAGAGCCTTTTGTTCACAAATGCAGCTAGTGGGCAGCCATGTGGCTGCAGACTCAGGAGAATTCAGCCACAGGGACCTCTGTTCTCCACAGAAGCAGGATCAGGTGCTTTCAGAGGATGCTCTCTGGTGCCAGTGCCATGCCAGAGAGGCCTGTGAGCCGGGACATCCGGGCCAGCACTGTCACACAAACCTCACTTCTGGGGCTGAAACAACGTCGCTATTAACTATGGGTAGTCCTTCAACCTTTCAGACTCCTGTTACACTGTTTCTCTGCAGAATGAGCCTGTTCCTTTTCGCTTCTAGAATGTGCGGATGGGTTAAAACAATTCAGCACATGTTCATCTGCAAAACCTTGTACTGTGCCCTATATCGTTAGATGTCATTATCTCTATTATTTTCTAGGTAGAGGATATTAAATGCAGAGGTGTTGTAATTATAGTCCTGGCTCATACCTCATTTTTGGTTGGGTCCAAAATTATAACTTATACATCTAATTTTTTAAGGAAAATATTCTGCATATGTGCATACATCATTATTTAATATTCTCAGAAGAAAGACTTCAGGGAGAAGAAAAGCTGATTCAGGTCACATGTTCATGTTCCCTAATTTCTTTAGATTAACTGTTCTCATTTAGAAGCTGGGCATGTACATGATCATTTTGCTATTCGCTCCTGACCTAACAGAAAGAATGTTGCAAAACTGAAAGAGGTATGTTTCCAAGTTCACTGAAGTTTCCCATGTACAAAAATAAAATATGTTGCTATTTGAGCTTTGAGTGGCCGAGCATATCATTATGTTCTTCTGTTTTTCACCTCTTCAGAGACCATGTTCGTCTGACTTGCTGTGTGCCAAAGAAATCCTGTGCCATTTTATGCTCAGGGAGAACTAAACACAAATTCCCCAAATGAGATGCAGATTTTTACTGCTGTGTGCTCTTATTTTCTTGCTGGCATCGCATTTAGGCAGTTAATTTTCCATATAAAACAGAAATAATGCCTTCTTTTCCTTCTCAGTCAAGAATAAAATTCTGCAACTTGCCCTACTCACTCCCATCTTCTTAAATAGGGCCCTAAAGTATTTTATGATTATCTTTATTAGTTGGAGACTATATCCAGGCTTGAAATAATTCTAATGAAAAGAAAACTTCTATTAAAATATTCTAACTAGTTTCAATTGACCATATTACTGGCAATGGAAAAAATCCCTAATGGCTAAACCTTTTAAAGCTAATCTGCTTTAACACATTTTAAAACTGATGCTCCATTTGAGATTTAGGTGTTAGCATGCAAAGTGTTTTCTTTTCCTATTCTTACAGTCATTTGTTATTTCATTTCCCTTTAACTTTTTGAAAATGAGACAACCCAGTGATAGTCCCTAGAGTTGCATGAATGAGTTAAAAACAAATTTCTGTATTCAAGCTATCATACTAAAGATATGCAAAAGAATAAAGTGAAAAATGTATATTTGTGTGGATGGTGATCTAACAATTCTCACACTGAATCAGTTATGTTTACCTGAGGAGAACAAAGTTCTTGACAGGTAGAACATTCACATAATTGTGCTGAGTCAGGGTGACATGTTGGAAAATGTCTGGAAGTCAGTCAGACCTGGGTTTAAATTCCGCGTTCACCACTTCCCAACTTAGCGAACTTGAAAAAATTACTTCACTTCTGTAAGCTTCCATTTCTTCATCTGTAAAATTATGATAATATCACTCACTTTGGAGTGATAGTGAATATGGCATTTGGTAGAGTAGGCATTCAACACCTGGTGGCTACTCCATAGATTTTTCAATACAAAATTACAACAATCATCAATGAAATGCTAAGAAGCAATCTAAATCTTCCAAATTAAAAGAGACACTTAAGAGATTTCTTGAGCAGTGTATTTGATTCCTGGCTGTGAACTCTCTTCTAGACACTAAATTGAATATCCAAGAAAAATGTGATCCTAATAAGGTATAAATATTTATATTTATGGGCTAATTATGCCATGTTGAGATTTTGTAAGAAAAGAGTCTGAGATACATGCTTTTATGAAACTTTTGGCTGTCCATGTTTTGTAGAAGACAGAGTCTTCTACATATATATATGTAGATACATATGTACATATATATATATGTATATATATATATATAGAAGACAGAGTCACATATATATAAAGATGGGTTTTTATCTTCTTTTATCCCTTATGAGCAATGGGAACTTAAACATAAACTCTCTTTAACTCTTTTTCTTTACTATAAAATGAGGGCAATGATAATCATTACCTGCTGCAGTAATAATGAGAATAATTGCCTAAAACGATGCTTCTAAAATGCCTTACATGCCTTGGAGGCTGCGTGCTCTCATTCAGAGTTAGAATTGTACTGAATCAAGGCGTAGAAATTTTGAGACTCGTGAAGGTATTGTGCACTCTAACACAGTTATTTGCTGTTCTTAGGAAACATAACACTCAACACCACGGAGGAACAGATGGCAGAGAAAGCTTTCTGAAGTCCTTCCCTCCTTGGGGACTGTGCTCTCTGCTAGAAATAACAATGTGGAGCTCGAGGAAGCCAGATACGGCCCCTGAGAGAAAGGGTTCATGGAGTGGCACTGAAGAAGTAGAGAAGGGACCTCATCTTTTCTAAAGCTTTTCCTGAGAGAATTCCTGTTTCTGCATTGCTGGACTACAGATGGTGACAAAATGTCAAGGGAAATCAGCCCCACAGCGACAAAGGTAAATCCTTTTAAAGGCTCAGCAGAAAGTGAAAAGAACACTAGCACTCAATGATTTCTCATTTCCTAGAAACTCATTTTATAAATCCCCATGAACAATGCAACAAGCTATTTTAAATATAGTAGCACAGAAGGGGAGGCTCTAAGTGGATTATCCATATCACATCTTTATGATGCTGAAAGGGAACACAGTGCTCTTATAGGCCAATTAGATCAGCACTTTGCATGCGTGACAGAGTGATGTTTAAAATTTACAGCAACGTGGGAGAGAAGCAGAAACAAAATCATCCTATAAATAAACTACTGAACTTTAGCATGTGCCATATTAAGAAATTTTCAGTCTTCTTAACTCTGAACCTGTGTGCTTTGAATTGTAATGATTTCTGTAGACACTGCAACAATTGTGGGCATCATAACCATAATACATTTGTTCATTCAGCAAATATTATTGAGCACAAAATAAATGCCAGAACTTTGTCAAATACTGAGATTTTACCAAGAAGAACAGTCAAGAGCTTGTCCTTCAAGAGCTCCCAGTCTGGAAGAAGCACCTATAGGCTGGTGCAAATGGTTCTCAGACACAGGGGGTCGTAAGTGTTGAACTCTGCAAGTGGGCCATGTATACTCACTCTTCAGTCTGTTTCATGGTGATCCTCATAGTATTTTAGTCTTGTTTTTTGGCATTTCAAAGCATTATCTTAATTGAGAAAGGGTACAAGTCCAAACACTGCAGCAAAAAAACATGAGTTTCACTTAGGAAAAAGCATCATTGTTATGACTACCATCTATCATGTGCATTTAGAAATTAGGCCATGGAGACAACTTAGTCTCACATTAGGAGTTGAAACAGTCATTTGTCACTGGGTTTTTGCTTTCAAAACTGGCTCTTGTTTAAGAAATCACATTTGCGGGGTGCCTGGCTGGCTCAGTCAGCAGAGCATGTGACTTTGAATCTCAGGGTCATGAGTTCAAGCCCCCTGTTGGGCATGGAGCCTATTTAATAAAAAAAAAAAAATTAAAAATTAAATTTCTAAAAAAAAAAAGAAAGAAATCACATTTGTAAGTGGAGAAAACCTAAGAAGCTAAGTTAAATAAGATGAATTTAACAACTAATATTCTATGAAGACCATTAAATTTACCTTAAAATGTTCTTTCTGTCCATGCACATAGGAAATAACAAAGAAAGGTGATGCTATTTAACCCAATTAAAATTTCGCTCCATTTCAAAGAAACTGTATCTGCTTTCTCACTGCGTTGAAATAAAACAGCCATGATTTTTTCCTCCAAATCTATGAACTTGCATCCACAGTCCACTCTTGCTCCTTTTCTACAGAACAAGAGCGATCATCCTTTTCTTTAAGGCTAATTCTCTCACCTGCACTCCTGTTAGCACACCTTCTGCCACTGTTCAGCTTTGGCTTTTGTTTGGGCTCCACTCCACACAAATTAAATCAGAATCCCTCAGTGTGGGACAGGGTTTAAGTACTTTTTAAAACTTTTCTGGGAGATTCCAATGTGCATCCAAGGTCAGAACACTGTCCTCTTGTTATCCTGGGCATCTTACTCCATAGTTATCCAGCATTTCTAATGTATCTTATCAAAAAATTATCTAAAAGGCCAAATCAGTTGGAATGTATTTAATCCACCTCATATGTTTACTACTCATCAAAAGTCCAAAGACCAAGATTTAGAGAAGACATACATATCTTAATGAGTATATTTTTGTTGGATAGAGATGCAAATAATTTCTGGCTGGTAGAACTGATAATCACAGTAATTTATGGCCTGTTGGACATAGACAAGCTTTACACCTAACCTAGTCATCTTATCCTAACATATTTTTGTTTATTGCATATAAATATCTTAGCATCTGGATGATGCAGGAACAGGTCCTACTATCTCACTGCTGCCTTCATTAATTAATGAGTTATATAAAAATCTTTGACTTTATGTTTTCATTTGTCTGTTACGATTTTACCTTTTTGATAATTATATTTTAAATGCTTATAACTTCTCTCTAGTTTTTAGATTCTTCCCAGAGAACATTCCAAGATGGCAATGTTTATCTAATGTTAAAAATTAAGTAAGAAAACCAAAATCATCTCCTGGTTCCTTTTTTTTCCTTTTTTTATTCTCAAATACAATTTTTTTTATTATGTTCAAGTAGCCAACATATAATACATCAATAAGTTTTGATGTAGTGTCCTGGTTCCTTTTTATGATCTCCCTATCTTATTCCTCCTCTGCAAAAGCCCTTGAAAGAACTGCCTACTGCCACCACCTCCCCTTCATTACTTCCTATTTGTACCTCAATCCAACCCAATTCAGCCTCTGCTTCTACTGATTCACTGTATTGATCTTGCCATGGTGTCAATCTCATCAGTAGCCTCCTTGCTGTTTAAATCAATGGACATGTCTCAGTCTTTAACTCACTTAACCCTCTGGGATATTTCCTCTTCTTAAAATTATATTCTTCCCTGGGCTTTTCGGACACTGTACTCTTGATTTTTCCCCTATCTCTCTGGTCACTCTGTCTGCTTTCTTTCTCATTCTTCTCTCTAAATATATAGGTAATCTCATCTCTGTGATTTCCATCTATATATTTGTAACTCCCTATTAACCTTGTTGACATCAGAAGGATAAGAAAGAAATACTATATGTTCATTCTTCCATACATAATATGGCAGTTTAAATGGAAGGTACTAACTCCTTGAAATTCACTAAACACTCAATCTATCCAACATGACATCTATAATTTTCATAACTCTGTAACAATTAAGGAAATTGAATTTGTAATTTAAAAATCCTCCCAAAGAAATATCTAAACTCAAAATGGTTTCACTGGAGAATTCTGCCAAATCTTTCTAGGAGAATTAGTACAAATTGTACAGAATCTTTTCTAGAAGGTAAAAGAGAAAGGAGCATTTCCCAATTCATTTTATGAAACTAGTACTACAGCAATATCAAAACCAGACAAAGATAGTACCAAAAAAAAAAAAAAAAAAAAAAACCAAACATAACAACACAACTACAGACAGACATCCCTCATAAATAGAGGTACAAAAATTCTTAATAAAATATTTTCAAATAGAATTCATCATATATAGGAGAATTTTGTATCACAAACAAGTGGGGTTTATTACAGGGATGCGAGGCTGATTCAGTATTCTAACATCAATCTATGAAATCTACCATAGTAATAGGTAAAAGAAGAAAAATCTCAGAATCATATGATTTAAAGAAGAAAAGTTTTTGACAAAATTAAGCATGAATTCATGAAGTAGAAATGAGGGGGCACTTCCTCAACTTGATAAAAAGCCTCTATGAAAAACCTAGAACTAACATGCTACTTAATGGTGAACAAAGTAATGACGTCTACTCTTACTGGTCTGACTCAAGATAGTACCAGAAGTTATAGCCAGTACAAAAGGCAAATAAAGGAGGGGTGCCAGGGTGGCTCAGTCATTAAGTGTCTGCCTTCGGCTTAGGTCATGACCCCAGGGTCCTGGGATTGAGCCCTGCATCAGGCTCTCTGCTCAGTGGGGAGCCTGCTTCTCCCTCTCCCACTCCCGCTGCTTGTGTTCCCTCTCTCACTATGTCTCTTTCTGTCAAATAAATAAATAAAGTCTTTTTTTTTTAAAGGCAAATAAAGGAAATAGAGGCATACACATTGGAAAGGAAAAAATAAAACTTCCTATTTGTAGATGACATGGTTGTCTACATAGAATATCCCTAGTTACCCACCAAAAAACTCGCTAGAATTAAAAAGTTCAGCAAAGTCACAGGATATAAGATACACACAAAAATATTGAATTTATTTATACTAGCAATGAACACTTGAACAATAAAGTCAAAAAAAGAATAAGATTTATAATTGTTCAAAAATGAAATATTTAGGTATAAATATAACAAACCACATGCAATACTTAGACACTAAAAACTACAAAACATTGATGAAAGAACTAAAAGAAGATCTAAATAAATGGAGAGACATTTTGTGCTCAGGACTTAGAAGACTTAGCCAAGATGCCAATTCTGCTTAAATTAAAGACAGGTTTAACAAATGCCTATAAAAATAGAGCATTTTTTTGGTAGATATAGACAAGATTATTCTAAAATAGATAGGGAAATCAAAGAAACTAGAATAGCTAAACCAATTTTGTAAGAAAAAAAAAGTGGGGGGGGAAGCAATCAATCTGATTTTAAGAATTATTATATAGCTGTAGTAATCAAGACAGGTAGATACATAGGTTTATGGAACAGAGTATACAACCTAGAAAAAGGCCCATACAAACATACCCACCTAATTTTTGACAAAAGTACAAAAGCAGTTTAATGGAGGAAGTATAGCTTTTAGCTTTCTCTTTTTCCTTTTTTTAAAAGATCTTTTATTTATTTATTTGACAGAGAAAGCTTCCGAAAGAGGGAACACAAGCAGGGGAGTAACAGAGGGAGAAGCAGACTCCCTTCTGAGCAGGGAGCCCGATGCGGGGCTCGATCCCAGGGCTCTGGGATCATGACCTGAGCTGAAGGCAGATGCTTAATGACTGAGCCACCCAGGCACCCCGGCTTTTAGCTTTTTCAACAATTACTGGAGCAACTGGACATCAATAGGCAAAAACAAACAAATGCATAAACAATAAAAAAAAATCTCGAAGTAAACTTCACACTTTTCATGAAAATTAAATCAAAATGAATCATGGACATAAATGCAAAATGTACAAACTTGAAACATTTAGGAAAAAACATAGGCGAAATTCTTTAGGATCTAGAATTAGGTAAAGATTTCTTAGACCTGACACAAAATAATGAACCACAAAAGAAACACTGATAAGTTAGACTACATCAATATTAAAAACTTTTGCTCAACTAAAGACCTTGTTGAGAGGGTGAAAGACAAGCAACAGACTGGGAGAAAGTATTTGCAAATCACTTGCCAAGTAACTGGTATCCAGTATATAAAGAACTTTTAAAATTCAACAGCAAAAATTTAAAAAACCCGGGCGCCTGGGTGGCTCAGTTGGTTAAGTGACTGCCTTCGGCTCAGGTCATGATCCTGGAGTCCCTGGATAGAGTCCCGCATCAGGCTCCCTGCTCGGCAGGGAGCCTGCTTCTCCCTCTGACCCTCCCCCCTCTCATGTGCTCTCTCTCTCTCATTCTCTCTGTCTCAAATAAATAAATAAAATCTTTAATAAAAAATTTTTTAAAAACCCTAAAATTCAATGAGAAAATGGGCAAAAGTCACAAAGAGATATTTCACCTCAGAAAATATGCAGATGGTAATAAGCACATGAAAAGATGTTCAACATCATTAGCCTTCAGGGAACTGTAAACTAAAACTCAGTAACTATCACAACACACTATCAGAATAGCTAAAATAAAAATAGTACTAACACCAAAAGGGCCGGCAAAGATGTAGAGAAACTGGATCATTTATACATTGTTAATGGGAATGTAAAACAGTGTATCCATTCTCAAAAACATTTGGCAGTTTTTAAAAAACCTATACATGAAACTACCATACAACCCAACATTTGCACTTTTGGGCATTTATCCTAGAAAAATTAAAATTCATGTTCACACAAGAACCTGTACATAAATGTTTGTAGCGCCTGTATTTGTAATGGCCCCAAACTGTAATCAACACACATCCTTTAACTTGTAAATGGTTAAACAAACAGGTAGATCCATATCATGGAAAAATTTTTAGCAATAAAAAGAAACAAACTATTTACACAGATATTCAACAACTTGGATGGATCACCAGAAGGTTATGCTGAATGAAAAAGCCAGTTGTAGGTTACAAACTGCATGATTCCTTTTATAGAACATTCCTGAAATGACAAAATTATAGAAATGGAGAACAGATCAGTGTTAGTCAAGGGCTGAGGAGGTAGAACTAGGTGTGACTATGAAAGAGAATAGGAAGGATCTATATGGTGAAGGTGGTATTTTGTATCTTGTACCAATGTGAATACCTTGGTTATGATATTGTACTAGAGTTTTTGCAAGATGTCACTGTTGGGGGAAACACGGTAGGGGGTGCACAGATTCTCTATTATCTCTTACCACTGTGTATAAATCTATAATTTTCTCAAAATAAAGCTTAATTAAAAAATGAATTTACTAAATCATTTGGTAATTAGTTATTAATTAAATGTAGATTCTGCTGAGACTATTTCTTTCCTAAGAGTCTGGTTTGCGTCCTTCTCTTTTTCCCCTTTGCTCATTTGTTTTATTTCTTAAATTCCACATATGAGTGAAATCATATGGTATTTGTCTTTCTCTGACTGACTTATTTCATGTAGCATAATACATTCTAGTTCCATCCATGCCATTGCAAATGGCAAGATTTCATTATTTTTCATGGCTGAGTAATATCCTATTACATATAGATATATCTATCTATCTATCTCACCTCTTCTTCTTCCCTTCATCAGTTAATAGACACTTGAGCAGTTTCCATAATTTGGCTACTGTAGCTAATGCTGCTATAAACATAAGGGTGCATGTATCCCTTTGAATTAATATTTTTGTATTCTTTGGATAAATACCTAGTAGTGCAATTGCTGGATTGTAGGGTAGTTCTCCTCTTAATTGTTGGGGGAACATCCACAGTGTTTTCCAGAGTGGCTGCACCAGCTTGCATTCCCACCAATGGTATAAGAGAGTTCGCCTTTCTCCACATCCTTGCCAACATCTGTTGTTTCTTGTGTTGTTGATTTTAGCCATTCTGACAGGTGTGAAGTGATATCTCATTGTCATTTTGATTTGTATTTCCCTGATGATGAGGGATGTTGAGCATCTTTTCACGTGTCTTTTGGCCATGTAGATATCTTCTTTGGAAAAATGTCTGTTCTTTTTTAATTGGATTAATCATTTTTTGGGTGTTGAGTTTTATAACTTCTTTATATATTTTGGATACTAACTTTTAACTAGATATGTTATTTGTGATTATCTTCCCCCATTCTGTAGGTTGCCTTCTGGTTTTGTTGATAATTTCCTTCACTGTGCAGAAGCTTTTTGTTTTGATGTAGTCCCAATAGTTTATGTTTGCCTTTATTTCCCTTACCTCAGGACATATACCTAGAAAGAATTTGCTACGTCCCATGTCAAAGAGTGTTCTCCTCTAACTGTGTTCTCCTCTAGGATTTTAATAGTTTCCTGTTTCACATTTAGATCTTTAACTCATTTTAAATTTATTTTTGTGTTTGGTGTGAGAAAATGGTCCAGTTTCATTCTTTTTTATTATTATTATTTATTTAAGTTCCATTAGCCAAGGTATAGCACATCATTGGCTTTTGATATGTTAAATGATTTATCAGTTCAGTAGAACATCCAGTGCTCATCAAATCACCTGCCCTCCTTAATGCCCATCACCCATGTTGCTGTCCAGTTTTCCCAACACTATTTGTTGAAGAGACTAATTATTTCCCATTGCATATTCTTTCCTGCTGTGTCAAAGATTAATCGACCATATAGCTATGGATTCATTTCCGCATTTTCTATCCTGTCCTATTGACCTATGTGCCTGTACCATACTGTCTTGGTCACTACAGCTTTGTAATATAACTTGAAATCTGGAACTGTGATGCCTCCAACTTCACTTTTCTTTTTCAAGACTGTTTTGGCTATTCTGGTATTCTTTGATTAATGTGGTATATCACATTGATTGATTTGCAAGTGGAGCCTCTCTTGCATCCCTGGACTAAATCCCACTTGATCATTGTGAATGATTCTTTCCATGCATTGTTGGATCTGGTTTGCTGGTATTTTTTGAGAATTTCTGCATCCATGTTCATCAGGGATATTGGCCTATCATTCTCTTTTTTAGTGGAGTCTTTAACTGGTTTTGGTATCAGGGTAATGTTGGCCTCATAGAATGAATTTGTAGGTTTTCTTTCCATTTATATTTTTTGGGATAGTTTGGGAAGATTAGGTATTAACCCTTCTTTAAATGTTTGGTAGAATTCACCTGTGAAGCCATTTGGCCCTGGACTTGTGTGTGTTGGGAATTTTTTGATTACTGATTGCTGGTTTTCAGTCTATTCAAGTTTTCTATTTGTTCCTGTTTTGGTTTTTGTAGTTTATGTTTGTAGGAATTTACCAATTTCTTCTAGATTGTCCAATTTGTTGGCATATAGTTTTTCATAATATTCTCTTATTTCTGTGGTGTTGGTTGTTATTTCTCCTCTCTCATTTGTGATTTTATTTACTTTGGGTCTTTTCTCTTTTTTTGATAAGTCTGGCTGGAGGTTTATCAATTTTATTAATTGTTTCAAGGAATCAGCTCTTGATTTTATTTATCTGTTCTATTTTTTTTTAGCTCCTATATCATTTATTTCTGCCCTAATCTTTATTAATCCCTTCCCTCTGCTGGCCTTAGGTGTCTTTGTTTCTTGTTCTTTTTCTAGCTCCTTTAGGTATAAGGTTAGGTTGTTTATTTGAGATATTTCTTGCTTCTTGAGGTAGGCTTGTATTGCTATATAATACCCTCATAGGACTGCTTTTCCTGCATCCCAAAGGTTTGAGACTGTCGTGTTTTCATTTTCATTTCTTTCCATGTATTTTTAATTTCTTCTTTGATTTCCTGATTGAGTCATTCATCACTTAGTAACATGTTATTTAACCTCCATGTATTTGTTTCTTTCCAATGTAACTATAGAGAATAAACTAATGGTTACTAGAGGGGAGGTTGGTGGGGGGGATCAGTAAAATAGGTGATGGGGATTAAAGAGTGCACTTGCTGTGATGAGCAGTGGGTGTTGTGTGGAAGTGTTGAATTACTGTATTGTACACCTGAAACTAATATTACATTGTATGTTAATTAACTGGAGTTTATTTATTTATTTATTTATTTTTAAAAGATTTTATTTATTTATTTATTTGAGAGAGAGAGAGACAGAGAAACAGCATGAGAGGAGATAGGGTCAGAGGGAGAAGCAGGCTCCCGCTGAGCCGGGAGCCCGATGTGGGACTCGATCCCAGGACTCCGGGATCATGACCTGAGCCGAAGGCAGTCGCTTAACCAACTGAGCCACCCAGGCACCCTAATTAACTGGAGTTTAAATAAAAACTTAAAAAACAAAAGACAAAACAATAATGATAAATTTAAAATAACACTTGTATGGATCATGTATTGCTCATAAATATATTTGTCTAATTAAAATAATTTAATTTTTTTAAAATGTAGATTTTTTTTATTCTTATGTTAATCCCCATACATTACATCATTAGTTTTAGATGAAGTGTTCCATGATTCATTGTTTGTGCATAACACCCAGTGCTCCATGCTGAATGTGCCCTCCTCAATACCCACCACCAGGCTCACCCATCCTCCCACCCCCCTCCCCTCTAGAACCCTGTTTGTTTTTCAGAGTCCATCGTCTCTCATGGTTCATCTACCCCTCCGATTTCCCCCGCTTCATTCTTCCCCTCCCGCTACCTTCTTCTTCTTTTTTTTCTTAACATATATTGCATTATTTGTTTCAGAGGTACAGTAAAATGTAGATTTTTTATTCAAATATATTAATTCAACACTTCATAGATCAATTTAGCAAAAAAATTTTGTTGAAGAACTTAGTTTTACAGTTACTAAATAATTATATTGGATGATTTCATCATTTGGACTAGCAGTTTAAGTGAGCTAAAAGACAGGTGCAGAATAAAGACAACAGAACATTATTATAAAGGGGCATTATGAGTGATCAAGAAAACAGTTGAAAGTAGCTGTGAGGATATAAATCCATCATGACTATGGCTGTAGGTCAACTGACTTGATTCATACATATGCCTAACACTACTAATGATAGCAAAAACTCAATTTCAAGTAGGAAGAAATAAAATAAGCAACACTAAAATAAAACTATAAAAACACAATATTTACCCAGTGGTTACTTATTTGGCAACTACAATTATTAAGAACTCAGAAAGGCACATAAAAACAAATATTTCTAAGAAGCCAAGAAATGTCACTAAGTTCAAACAATAAAGCACAAGTATTTGATTCAGGTCATTACTTTATTCATTTAATTTTACTTCAGAAAAAAATTTCAAATAGCTTGGTTATTTGATGTATTAGAAGTGGAAAATTAGAATCTGTGAGAGTATATAAATGTAAACTGAGAATATTCTGCAAGCATAGTGGCTAGATGGGGGGAAGGAATAAAATTGTTATGCAGAGTTGGTAAAAGTGTGAAGGGGAACTTATAATTTTTATTCTATATGTGCTGATTTTTTTTAACTTTTTGCCAGTATGTTTTTTCTTCACTAATTTTAAAATGAATAAAGTGGAAAATAAAAATGAAACATGAAAAGTACTCAAACCTTTCATGAGAAAAACCATGAGAATGAAAGACAATAATTTCTTGTTAAGAATCATAGAAGAGCATCAGTTCATGTTAACTGGTGTTCTGGTAGCTTAGTTTTTGTTCTCATGCAAAACCCAAATGAACACTTTGTAAGAAAAATTCTAAAGGAGTCCTAACAATAACTATAACATACAAGGTTTCATTGGAGTGTAGGCTTACTCCCTTTTCAAACAAGGAGAATACAGATTCGGGCAGAAAAACAATAATTTGTGCTGGTAATAATGCAGTAGCTTAATAGAGTCTAGTGATAAGAGTAGCTAAACTTAAAATTAGCTACATTTTGGCCTTGGCATTTAATTTTTTTTCTATAAAGTCAAGTCATAAGCATGAGTTTTTATATGGCTAGGCAAGGACACAGCTAGTGTTTGATACCATTTAGCTAAAGTGTTTTCTGACAAATGAATTTCTGTATTTCCTTAGGTATAACTACGTTATGAAGGTTTCTGTAGAACCAAAATATAAAAAGTAATTTGTTTTTCTACTCTGTAATAACATCTGGTCAAATAACAGCTTTCTTGTAGCTCAGAGCATTCTGTAATATTGGCTAAGTCTGTTTGCTAGCTTTGGGCAACATAAATTCCTGGAAGCAACAGTGACTTCCTAAATCTCGAGATTTGTTGGAAAAGCCTGTTTGGGTAAGAAATATAGAAAGGTTTTACTGTGCAAATCCAGAAGAGGCCAATACCACAGAGCAACAGCAAAGAAAAAAAGAAAAGCTAAAGCAAGTTTTGTCTGTGATAGACCATTATCCTCTTCAGAGAGCATAGCTAATGATTTTCAATTTGGAAAAGAAAAAAAAAAGCCAATTCTCCAAGTACTGTGCCAAAATAAGATACAATTCTTTCTTTGAAAGTAATAATAATAAAAAGTTAATCTGGTAGACTGCAGTAGGCAAAATCCAATGGGTATTATTCTTTTTATTTATAGGAATTAATCTTTTGTCTGACAGGCCAGTTATAAAAAATATATATATTAATAAAATGGCTCAAGAGGTAAAGAATAAGACCTGAATCTCAAAGGAAAAAATCATTCACTTGGAAACCAAATAGCAGTAAAACACAAAATCTACTTAAACAAAGTCTGATATATCCTATAGAGAGACAGAAATTGGGGGTAGGGGGAATATGACACTATGCATTAAGTTCAAATGCAGAGGAGGTGTGTAATGAAAACTGAGTTAATAGTCTCTTTGGCTTTCTGATCTTCTGAAGACTTTTTTTTAAATGAAGATTTAAAGGACAGCATATATTATAATTTATTATATCTAAAAAAATTGTATTGTCACCATTTTAAATGCTAGATTTACAATGAATTTTTTCATAATAATATATCTAGGTTAATGATAGAGTAAGTGTAGTTTTCACACATAGCATGTTTTCAAGCATTAACTATAATTCTTAGTTGTCTTGAAGCTAATTGCTTCTTTATAATGTTTATTTGTATGCTAAGTAGTTTATATGCATACCAGTATGCATACTATTGACATTATTTTTGACAGAAAAGGTTCACACATAGCCTTGTTAAGGTACATAAAGATGGCCAGTGAAAAAGGATGAGCTCAGTCTCAAAGGATTCCTCTGCTATAGGATTCTGATTATTTCATTCTAGCATCTAAACTTTGTAATGCCCCTCGATGTCTCACAACTCTGTTTCCACAATCTCTAGCTTGCTCCCTGTGAAATGGTGTTCTAGCTAATCCAATCAAGCAGTTACTACCAAGGTTCAACAAGCTCTCCATTATTTCCCAACATGAGCAATTAAACCCTTCAGCTGAGACCACTAATGAGCACTAGGGCAACAGGGACACAGACTGTGAAATTCATCTGGACCAGACAAGCATTCATTTTCAACTTCCAGAAATGCTGATACCACCCCTCTACTCGTGTCCTGGAAGCGCACTGACTCCCCTGCTTCCCACTGTTCTCCCCAACAATAACTCAAGTTTAAAAGGTAGCATATTATGGAGGTTTAATAAGTGGTTTCTGGATGGATGGATGGATGGATGGATGGATGGATGGATGGGTGGATGGATATGTTATATTCTATATAATCATATCTAGAGAACTCTTGAACTGTGTCACTTTATTAACTTTTTTTTGGTTGAAATTACCTTGAGAATTTCATAAGAATTTTGAATGGTACAAAGAAATGTATGAGTAAAAGGTAAGTCTCCCTTTTACCACAGAACTCAGAAACTACTCTCAAATAACATACTACTCATAGTCAATGCATATAAAAGTATGTATATATATACTCAAATAATTTTGCCATATTTTACAAATGAGATTATACTCTTCACACAGTCCTGGATCTTAATTTTTATTTAACAATATATCTTGTAAATTATTTATATCATCACATATAGATCTTCATTTTTTTTTGCAACTAGATCATATTCCAATATATGAAATGTATAGTAGTTTTTAATTGTACCCGTAGAATTAGAATAGAGGGAAGAAATGACTAAATCTCAGGTCTGCAAAATTACAAACTCAAAGTATTCAGGGGTTTTATTTCTTAGTCTCCAAGTGACCTTGAAGTGACCTCAAGTGAGCATTTGGGTAAAGGTATTAGAAAAAAAAAGAATGAAGAACAGCAGTAAAAACAAAAAAGAAAGTAGGACAAAAAAAATCTTTTATATTTAAACCTGTAAGAAATAAACTTTTGCTTTATTTTCTCCATAACTTATTTTTCTTGCAAGCAATGAGAAGATGTGTTAAAACATGATGCTATCCAGGACATGAGAGCAGGGAATTACTAATGATGGAAGGAGTAAGGGGAGGGTAGAGGTCTGAAGATCAAAGTAGCACACACAGATCTGATAAGAGGGAGCTCTTTGATTTCACATCAATCAGTATTTCCTGAGTGATTATTGCAGGCAAGATGCTTACTTGCTTTTAATCTAGAAAGACAAATGACAATTCAGCACAACATATGCTCGGTCCCACGTGAGTGATTATACACTGTAATTGCTAAAGGAGTCTGCTGAAAATATTAATACTACATTTAGCTTTCTTCTTAGGCCAAAGGAAAGTACTATAGTTTTTACTGGTCTGTGTCCATGGGGGACAGTTTGGAGCTACTAAATGGGAGAGCCTCTCCTCAGGATAATAATCTAGACAGGCTAGCATGTCACACATGGTTCAATAATTTTCATGCAACAATTACATTATTTACCATTCATATAAATCCTGAACTTTAGAGATTTTATGCACCTTGATAAAATATGAAATTTGAAAAAATTTCAAAGATGTGTTTCCTAAAGAACTTTTTAGCAATTAACTATCCTAGTCCTAACCAGAAGTCCTTGCACAATATTTCATAAACTATATATGTTTATAAACAAATATCTGATTTTGCAATTTTTTCCTCCTATTTGACAATGTGGTATAGTGGGAAAAGAATGGTTTGAGGGATCTGATAAGCCTGGGTTCATATCTCAATTCAACTATTCACTAGTTGAGTCACTTCTGTGAAATTTCTCCTGATCTCAGTTCTCTATTTTTGTGAGGAGTAAATGAGGTAATCTGTACAAGAATTTTGTTGAATTAAAAAAATAAAACACACATATGCATTCATATATATACATATAAATACATATAGATTTATATATGTAATTATCAAATATATTTTACATATTATATTATTACATAAATTATTTATGTTTTCTTAGTATTATTTAAAATATTGTTATATATTATGGCATTATTAAACTAATTAATACAACTAAGTATATATATATATATTACATCATTATTTCTAAGAGTTTAAGTTAAAAAACTGTGGTACAAGTTAAAGCTAGGATACTATAGAATAAGAAGTTAATTTTCACTTTTAGAACTATTTGCACAAATATGTTTTACTTTAGCATCCATTGTACAATCATGTTATTATAAGAGATTAATAAAGCATTTAATTCTGGTTACTTTTCTAGGCAATATATATATACCAGATTAAAAAAAATTTGCTTTTATAGTCTTTTTATACTCCAATTAAAATTCACTGTTCTTCAATAAAATTCACTATTCTTCACCTTCTAGGTCAGTATCTGGCTTGTAACTAGCTTAAATCTCTCTACAACTCACAGATAATCATCAACATAATAATCATTCTATAACTATGTTTTTTCTTATAGCCAATCCTTGGATAAACTACAATGGGGCCATGGCATTGGCATATTTAATTGTGTAATCTGTACATGATACAGTCAAGAAACCAAAAAAGTTATTAAAGATAAATGGCAAGAATTATTATAGTGTCCAAGAAATGCTGCTTGATTGGGAATGTTTTTTAGATTCAACATAGAAACTATATTCAGAATGCAGTCCAGGGACAGATCATAGTAAACTGCAATGCCACAAAGGGAAACATACCTTTCCTCAAAAAGTGTATTATTTGATGGAATGTCTTTTACAAACTGCTTTGGTTTTAGTGTTATTATTGGGCAGTTCTGTGTGATTAAGATTAGAATGTGATTGAGACATAAAAGTGCAATGATAAGGTCTTTCTTCAAGTATGAAAATACCACTTGCAGATGGAGAGCTTAAGAAAACTTTGTTATTGTTATTGAAATCCATGATACTAAAAAGTAAACATATACTATAGGATATGAACCACGTGGTACTCAAGAGAAAGAATGTACAAACAAAATGAGGTAATGAAGAGTGACATGCAGAATAGGCCATCACAGAGATGTCCTAGTCCAGAATTTACTTCCAATGATGGAAGACTAATTAGCTGAAAAGCTGGACAAATATTTAAAGGTTTCTGAAGGCATTGGAAAGCTTTAAAGGTAGTGTAGATATATAGAGCCAAGATCTAAGAGAAGGGAACCCAGAAAGGTGAGCCATACTTTGGGGGCTTCTTGTCTCCTACAGTTAGCTGCTGATACTATAGAAGGTGGCAGAGAGACAAAGAGGTTGAGCAGGGCTGCTGGCAAACTGTGGAGGTCAGAGTAACAAGTAATGTGGGTTTGGAGTCCCCAAGGAGGGATGATCTAGTAAATGTCCCAGGCTCTGAGATTGAACCCTGAGGTACTACAAGCTAAAAGGAAGGATGAACTGACAATTGACTAACACTAAAAAGGAAAAATAATCTGTTTCAATTATCTCAATCTCTGATTGGGTCGTGATGATTTAGGATGTCTAATTTCCATAGTAGCCTCCCAGATGTAATTATTAATTACTTCTGGAAAAAGAAAGCTTCAATAATTGTAGTCTACAAGTTTTCATATGCTGTGTCTAAACGACGTCATAAATAACTGGGAACATGAGAATATAAAGCCACAAGACGAAAAAAGTAACAAACCATAGAAACAATAGAAAAGTTAAGACAGATACAAACCATGATTTAATACGTTCAAGGAAACAAAAAGACAATTTGAAGAATTTCAAAGGAAAAATAGATATTTTTAAAAAGAGCCTAATCAAAATTTTAGAAGAAGAAAAATATAATACCTAAACTTAATAATTTCATATAATAGTTTAAGGGATATGAGAGCTATTAAGAGTTGAAGAGGGAATTAGTGGACAATAAATCAGAAAAAAAATGCATTGAAATACAAATAAAAGCAAGGATACAAAATACAGATTAGAACATAAGAGACATAGGGGATACTTTGTAAAGGTCTAAGTATAAGTGGAGTATACTTAGAAGGGGATGGGAGAGAGAAGCAAAGCTTAAAGACACAGTTGACTGAAAATTTCCCCAACTGATAAAGATATCAAATTGCTGGTACAAAAATTTCTATGAAGCTAAGAATTATAAGTATAAGGAAAATTACTCTAAGGAAACATCATAAAAGATGACTGGGAGTCAAAGACAAAGAAAAAGCATTCTGGATCACATTCAAAGAGTTATAATAAGATTCTTAGTTAACTTCTCATCAGAAACCATGTCAGCCATCAGCAATGGAATGATATCTAGAGTTACAGTCATTTCATTTCAGCATATTGAAGATATCATGTTTTATAAAGCAAAATATTCCAATATGAAGGTGAAATAAAGACATTTTCAAATGAATAGAAATAGAGTGTATATATCACCACCAGCCACCGGCCAAACAAAATACCATAAAGTGTTTTTTAGATAGATGGCAAGTGATCCCTGACAGAGGATTGGAGATACAGAAAGCAACATTTGAAAAAAATATTGGAGTGATATTAATTGCTTAAAATAAAAATAGTGTGTTACAGAGTTTAGATACATAGGGAATTCATATCACACCAACATCATATTAATTGTGAATGGGGCAAATGGAGTTAAAGCATTCTAACATTTTTGCATTGTCTGAGAAGAGAGAAAACTACTAATTCATATTAGATTTTGACAAGAATGCACATTGTATTCAGGAGAGCTAGTCTCAAAGTGTGATCCACAGGTCTAAGGAGCCCCCAAGACCTTTAAGTGCATCCATAAAAACAATATTATTTTCATAACAACTATTTTTAGAATAAGACATTATTGGGGTGCCTGGGTGGCTCAGTTGGTTAAGCAGCTGCCTTCAGCTCAGGTCATGATCCCAGGGTCCTGGGATTGAGCCCCGCATCGGACTTCCTGCTCAGTGGGGGGCCTGCTTCTCCCTTTCCCTCTGCCTGCCGCTCTGCCTACTTGTGCTATCTCTCTGTCAAATAAATAAATAAAAAATATCTAGAATAAGACATTGTCATTTTCACTGAGTTGGCATTTGATCTGATTGTGCAGAAACCATGGCAAGTAAAACTGTTGGCTTCTTAGCCCATATCAAGGCAGTAATGCCAAACTCTACTAGTTTTTACTGTACTTTTCTATGCTAGGGGTCAGCATTTTATTTTTCCTACAAAGGTCAAGATAGGAAATGTTTTAGACCTTCCAGGCCATGAAGTCTCTGTCTTGATTGCTAAACTCTGCAGCTGAAGAGCAAAATCATCAGCAGATGGTATGTAGATAAATGGGCATGGCTGTATTCCCATAAAATGTTATTTTTTAAAACGTAGCTGTGGGTTAGGTTTGACCTGTGGACTATAGTTTGCTGACCTCTGTTCTATGACACATTTGCAGTAAAAACAACACACACACACACACACACACACAGGTTTACTTAAGAATATCCTTCTTGCAGCACCTAGTGGCTCAGTTGTTTAAGCATCTACCTATGGCTCAGATCATGGTCCCAGGGTCCTGGGATTAAGTCCCAGGTTGGGCTCCCCGCTCAGCAGGAAGTCTGCTTCTCCCTCTCCCTCTGCCCTTCCCCCCACTCGTGCTCTCTCTCTCTCTCCCTCTCACTCTTTCTCTCAAAATAAATAAATAAAATCTTTTTTTTAAAGAATGTCCTTCTTGAAGCAGTAGAAATTACTGATTTTATTAAAGCTTGACATTTAAGTACACATCTTTTTAGTATTCTTTGTGGCATAATGGGAAGTAAGCATAAAGCATTTTGCCTGCATGCTAAAGTAGGATGATTGCGTGGAGGAAAAGTATTTAGGTGATTTTATCATTTGGGAGATGAACTAATTGCTTCTTCATGGAATACCATTGCTACTTGAAAAAAACAATTAACAGATGAGCTACAGTTATTTAGATTTTGAAATTTGATAGGCGAGGCAATGAGACATGAAGGGAAGCCTTATAATGGGTTTTTGGAAAAATTCTTTGCTATAAAAAAAGACACCCTTGGGGCACCTGGGTGGCTCAGTTGGTTAAGCGACTGCCTTCGGCTCAGGTCATGATCCTGGAGTCCCTGGATCGAGTCCCGCATCGGGCTCTCTGCTCGGCAGGGAGTCTGCTTCTCCCTCTGACCCTCCCCCCTCTCATGTGCTCTCTCTCATTCTCTCTCTCTCAAATAAATAAATAAAATCTTTAAAAAAAAAAAAAAAGACACCCTCTAGTTGCTCTTCCTCCACTGGACATTATCCTCTCTGCATGTGATGCCCAGAACTATGATAACCATTTCATAAGGTAGAAAGTGGCTTACCTGAAGACAAAGCCAATAGCATCCTAAGGGACACACTGCTAGTATACTGTAGTATACTGAGTTGATAGGGTTACAGTATAAAGGTTACCACTCTACTTTTATCAGGTCACTAATCTATCCATTAATAGATTATATTGAATTATATTGAAAGCTAATTATATGCTAGGTGCAGGGGGAAATGGCAGAGTCTCTCACTTCCTAGAAATTCTAATACAAAGGACAGAGAAGGGGCACCTGGGTGGCTCAGTTGGTTAAGCGACTGCCTTCGGCTCAGGTCATGGTCCCGGAGTCCCGGGATCGAGTCCCACATCGGGCTCCCGGCTCAGCGGGGAGCCTGCTTCTCCCTCTGACCCTCTCCCCTCTCATGCTGTTTCTCTCTCTCTCTCTCTCTCTCAAATAAATAAATAAATAAAATCTTTAAAAAAACAAAAAACAAAAAACAAAGGACAGAGAAGGAACTTATAATTAGATGCATGAGGAGAATTCAGAGTGCTATGGAAGTGTGACCTAGTCCGGGGTGAAGTGAACGCTTTTCTGAGAGAATGTAAACTGTAAGCTAAACCTGAATGAGGAGCAAGAGTTGATGAGGATAAATGATAGGAAAGGGTTTCCAGAAAGGAAACCAATGCACTTAAATTATGAAAGAGCAGGGAACACATGCTAGGAAGTTAAGGGAGGTCAATATGCCTCAAGCAAAATGAACAAGGGGTGGCAGCCATGGCGGCTAAAGAAGTGATTGGTCACCCTGAAATCTTAGAATATTATGGACCTAATTAGAGATTTTGAACTTTATCCCAGAAGATAGACAAATTTATTGATAGTTTAAAGATGGACTGTGACACGGTCCAATTAGAATTTTAAAAAGATCTTTCTGGAGGGTAGCTAAGATGTAGCCTAGTAGAAGGGGACTCTTTGAATGGAAAGGAAAGACCAAAAGTGACAAAGACAAGAAAGGAAGGGAGAAAATCTCCAGAAACAATGCCAAAACAAGTAATAAAATGGCACTAAATACATATCTATCAATAATTACTCTGAATGTAAATGGACTAAATGTTCCAATTAAAAGACATAGGGTGCCAGAATGGATAAAAAAAAAAAAAGACCCATCTATATGCTACCTACAAGAGACTCATTTTATTTTATTTTATTTTAAGATTTTATTTATGTATTTATTTGAGAGAGAGAGCATGAGCGAGAGAGCAGAAGCAGGGGAGCAGCGGAGGGAGAGGGAGAAGCAGACTCCCCACTGAGCAGGGAGCCTGATGTGGGACTCCATCCCAGGATGCTGGGATTCATGACCTAAGCTGAAGGCATGCAGTTAACCGACTGAGCCACGCAGTCACCCCAAGAGACTCATTTTAGACCTAAAGACACCTGCAGATTGAAAGTGAGGGGATGGAGAAACATTTATCATGCTAATGGACATCAGAAGAAATCTGGAGTAGCAATATTTATATAGGACGAGCTAGACTTGAAACCAAAGACTGTAACAAGAGATGAATAAGTCTACTATATCATAATAAAGGGGGCAGTCCAACAAGAAGATCTAACAATTGTAAATATTTATGTACCCAACATAGGAGTGTGTGTGTATATATATAACAATTAATAAAAAACATAAAGGAACTCATTGACAATAATACAAGAATAGTAGGGGATTTAAACACCCCACTTACATCTATGGACAGATCATGAAAACAGAAATCAAGAGGGAAACAATGGCTTTGAATGACACACTGGACCACATGGACTTAATAGATATCTTCAGAACATTCCATCCTAAAGCAGGAGAAATTACATTCTTTCCAGGTACACAAGAGACATTCTCCAGAATACATCACATACTAGGTCACAAATCAGGCCTCAACACATACAAAAAACTTGAGATCCTTCCATGCATATTTTCTGACCATAATGCTGTGAAGCTTGAAGTCAAAAAACAAGAAAAAATTTGGAAAGACCACAAATACATGGAGGTTAAACAACATGCTACCAAACGATGAATGAGTGAACCATGAAATCAAAGAAATATAAAGATACATGGAAAGAAATGAAAATGAAAACACAACAGTCTCAAACCTTTGGAATGCAGCAAAAGCAGTCCTAAGAGGGAAGTATATACAAGCCTACCTCAAGCAATACAAGCCTACCTCAAGAAGCAAGAAATATCTCCAACAACCTAACCTTACACCTAAAGGAGCTAGAAAAAGAACAAGAAACAAAGACACCTAAAGCCAGCAGAAGGAAGGAATTAATAAAGATCTTCCCAAACTATTCCAAAAAATATAAATGGAAAGAAAACCTACAAATTCATTCTATGAGGCCAGCATTACCCTGATACCAAAACCAGTTAAAGACTCCACTAAAAAAGAGAATGATAGGCCAATATCCCTGATGAACATGGATGCAGAAATTCTCAAAAAATACCAGCAAACCAGATCCAACAATGCATGGAAAGAATCATTCACAGTGACCAAGTGGGATTTAGTCCAGGGATGCAAGAGAGGCTCCACTTGCAAATCAATCAATGTGATATACCACATTAATCAAAGAATACCAGAATAGCCAAAACAGTCTTGAAAAAGAAAAATGAAGTTGGAGGCATCACATTTCCAGATTTCAAGTTATATTACAAAGCTGTAGTGACCAAGACAGTATGGTACAGGCACATAGGTCAATAGGACAGGATAGAAAATGCGGAAATGAATCCATAGCTATATGGTCGATTAATCTTTGACACAGCAGGAAAGAATATGCAATGGGAAAAAGACAGTCTCTTCAACAAATGGTGTTGGGAAAACTGGACAGCAACATGCAAAAGAATGAAACTGGACCACTTTCTCACACCAAACACAAAAATAAATTCAAAATGGGTTAAAGATCTAAATGTGAGACAGGAAACTATTAAAATCCTAGAGGAGAACAGTTAGAGGAGAACACTCTTTGACATTGGCCATAGCAACTTCTTTCTAGGTATGTCTCTTGAGGCAAGGGAAACAAAAGCAAACATAAACTATTGGGACTACATCAAAATAAAAAGCTCTGCATAGTGAAGGGAACAATCAACAAAACTAAAGGCAACTTACAGAATGGGAGAAGATATTTGCAAATGACATATACGAGAAAGGGTTACTATCAGAAACATATGAAAAAACTTTTGAAACTCAACACCCCAAAAACAAATAATTCAGTTTAAAAATGGCCAAAAGACACATGAAAAGATGCTCAACTTCACTCATCATCAAGGAAATACAAATCAAAATGACAATGAGATATCACCTCACACCTGTCAGAATGGCTAAAATCAACAACATGAGAAACAACAGGTGTTGTTGAGGATGTGGAGAAAGAGGAACCCTCTTACACTGTTGGTGGGAATGCAAACTGGTGTGGCCACTCTGAAACACAGCATATAGATTCCTCAAACAGTTAAAAATAGAACTACTCTATGATCCAGCAATTGGATTGCTAGGTTATTTACACAAGGAATACAAAAACACTAATTCAAAAGGATACATGCACCCTGATGTTTATAGTAGTATTAACAACAATAGCTAAATTATGGAAGAGCCCAAATATCCATTGACTGATGAATGGATAAAACGATGTGGTATATATACACAATGGAATATTATTCAGCCATAAAAATAATGAAAATTTGCCATTTTTGACAATGCAGATGGAGCTAAAGAGAATTATACTAAGCAAAATAAGTCAGTCACAGAAAGACAAATACCGTATGATTCACTCATATGTGGACTTTAAGAAACAAAACAAATAATCATAAGGAAAACAAGAAAGAGGAAAACCAAGAAATACCTGTTAACTATAGACAAAACATAATGATTACAGAGGGCTTGTGTGTGTGGGGATGGGATAAATAGGTGATGGGGATTAAGGAGTACACTTGTTGTGTTGTATATAAGTGTTGCATCACTAAATTGTACACCTGAAAATAATATTCCACTGTATGTTAACTCATTGGAATTAAAAAAAAAAAAAAAACTTAAAGAAAACCAGCAGAAGGAACAAATGAATATCCATTTAAAGAGTGTTTAGGGCACAAAACCCTCTTTACCTGAGCTTGATGGATGGTTGCCATGTTTATTCTCACCAAAACAGAAGTCAGAGGTTTTATTTGATGGAGAAATCTCTGAACTACAGGTTGGGAAGCATGAAACATAACCCTAACCCAAATTCTAACCTTAACTCCCAACCACTAACCACAAATCCCTAACCCTAACCAAACATAACCCTAAGATGAAATTTATCCCTCAAGAGAGGATTCTGAACTGAAGGATAGTAGGCAAACAGCCCTCACCCTGGACTTACCTTAAACCTAAACCTAACCCTTATTCAAGCCCTAAAATGAACCCTAATTCAAGAGCCCCGGGGGAAAAAAAGATTGGTATATATAAGTAATGGAACATTAGCCAGCAAAAAGAATGAAATCTTGGAATTTGCAATGGCATGGATGTAGGTAGAGAGTACTATTCTAGGTGAATACCTAATCCTAACCCAACCCCTAACCCTAATCCTAACAACCAACCCCTAACCCTAAACCTAACCATAGCACAAACCTTAAGAGGTCTCTGAACTGAAGGATAATAAGCACATACCCTCACCCTAGCCCTAACACTAACCCTAACCCTTATTCTGGTCCTAAACCAAACCCTAATCCTACATGTGAGTGGAAAAAAATGATTTGGTATAAATATGCAATGAAATATTACCCAGCCATAAAAAAGAATGAAATCTTACCATTTGCAAAGACTGCATGGAGCCAGAGAGTATTATTCCAAGCAAAATAAGTTAGTCAGAGAAAGACAAATACCTTATGATTTCATTCATATATGGAATTTAAGAAACAAAACAAATGAGCAAATGGAAAATAAAAGAAACAGAGAGGCAAACCAAGAAAAATCTTAACTATAGAGAACACAGTGTTGGTTACCAGAGGGCAGGCAGGTAGGAGATGGGTTAAATAAGTGATGGGGATTAAGGGGTGCACTCGTGATAAGGACTGGATGTTGTATGGAAGTATTGTTTCACTATATTGCACACAAGAATCTAATATTAATTACACTATATGTTAACTAAGTGGAATTAAAATAAAAACTTGAATCCAGGACCACGTTAAAAAGGCGGGAGAGAGATGAAGTGTCTTTCATTAGTGCAGTGGTAGTGGTGTTGAAACACAGAAATGTAGCCAGTTTATATTTCAGTGAATGGGTGAACATGAGATTTGAACACCTGAAAGGATACCTAAGAGATGGCTGGGATAAAGAATAGGAATTTCCCCACAGACTTCCTTTTTTGGGGTTGAGGCAGGGAGGGAGCATATGTAAAATGTTGTAGAACAAGTCCCAGATCAATATTTCTCTAATTTTTACCTAATTTCACAATTTGATAGTTCTATATATCCCAGATTTTGCTCACCTAAACTTCCTATTATTTCCAAAGGAAAAGTTTAAGATCCTTATTGCCAGAAATGTAATAGTGCCCAGTGAAATATTTTCACATGACTTACATACTTAGATAACCTCTTATGTGATTACATTTAATTGGTTAAAATATATGGTTAAATTGGTATAACTGCATGATTCCACTAGTCCTAAATATTCTTTCTCACTGAAGACACCAAACTTGAGTATTTTTTTAAAATTTAAAAGGAAATCATACATCAAAGCCAGCTATACATTTTCATGTGATTGTTTCTGTTAAGTCTTGAATAGCTTTATTCCAGTCATAAGTTAAATGCTCTATATTTAAATAATTTCTGACTTCTAAACTCAGTACGTTTATCACTAAATTTACTCCTGAAACTAATATTACAATGTGCATTAACTAACTGGAATTTAAATGAAATCCTGAAGAAAAAAAAAGAGACGCAAATATTCATTTTAGATAAATAATGAAAGGTAACACATAGATTTTCAGAAATTGAAAATGCTTTATGCAGGAACAGTCTTCAATTCATCTATTTTCATAATAAAAGACAATTTCTTATTGAAAGTAACCATGTAATATATATTTTGATTCCTTCTAGTGGGAAGGAATGAAGGTTTTTGGCTTCTTTGGAAGCTATAACAGTATGAAGTGATCTATGTAGTTATTTCATCTAGAAATATAAATATATGTGTAAATTTAAAAAGTAGACTTAAAACAATTCCTCCATTATTTCTTGGTCAGATCATTTTATTTTCATTTTTTAAAGTTTTTATTTATTTGAGAGAGAGAGAGAAAGAGAGAGAGTGAGCGAGCATTAATGGGGTAGGGGTAGAGGGAGAGGGAGAAGCAGACTCCCCCTGAGCAGGGAGCTAGACTTGGGGCTCCATCCCAGGACCCCGGGATCATGACCTGAGTCGAAGGCACACACTTAACCGACTGAGCCACCCAGGTGCCCTCATTTTATTTTTTTAAAAATGTACTTAAATTGAATATTATATACCCAGATCAGAAAGTTATTACATATTGCTGTTCCAAAACCTCAAAGTTTTCATATCTAATATTTTGGAAATTTTAAAATATTTCCTTAGTGCAATCTTAAACATCACATCTACTAAACTTCTGTAAAAATGTGGCTAAATTAAAAAAAAATTGTGATCATGGAAATGCTATATTTCTCTCCAGAAATGGTTCTTACATGTATGGAAAGGTTCCTCTGGAATCCTAATTTACAGACAGAAATGCTCTTACTACAGAACTCCAAAGCACAAACTAATACTCACACAGTAAAATAATTCATGAGTTAATTCATTCAGTCAAAAATATATATTTATTTTCAAACCTCTCAAATGAGACCGGGATATTTCCACCTCTCTTCCTTCCATCTCTTTGCTCTTCTTCATCCCCCAGAGGGTGAGTGGGACTGACCATAATTCTGGCGTTCCTTATCACAGTATGGCTCTTCCCCTTCATCATTGTACATTACTGCGCATGTTATCTCATTGGATTCTTGCCCTTCCGTACCCCCTGGCATCAATTTTTGCTACCTCAGCTACCGTAGCAGTACCAGCAAATGTTCTGGGCCCATGCATCTTAAGTGTCCTGTTTTATTTCTGGAATTTTGCTTTGTTTGAAGATTTATTCTGAGATTTCTTGCTACCTGGTCAGTACCTTGAAGCGATTATAGAAAAATTCTTACTTTTGTCTTCCTGCATCTTTATTTTAGAGATCGTCTAAATAACCAGGGTCACCATTGCTGCAAAGAATACTATAGTCAAAATCAAATCATTTTTTGACTTTTTTTTTAATGCTACTCCTTGAGTCCAAGTCACTATTATATCTTGCCTGGATTATTGCAGTACCTCCTAACTGGTCCCTGTTTTTATTGTTCTTAGACACCAACAGCCTATTTTCAACAGGACAACCAAAACGATCTTGCACAAACCTGAAACATGTAGTGTCATTTTTCTCAAAACCTTCCACAGCTTCCCATTTCACTCTGGTTAACAGCCAGACCCTTAAAAGCAGCCTATAGGTCTTTCCTCTGGCATTTCTCGACAGGCCCTTGCCTTGGGGTCTTATTCCTTGCTGTTCAGTGTGGCTGAACCACTGTTTCCCCAGGTTTCCATATAGCTTACTTCTTTATGGCTTTTGGATATTTATTCAGATGTATTTCAGTGACTTGGTTGCACTATTTAAAATCATAATCTATCCCTCACCTCTGCAGTTGCTGTACCCTTACTATTCATTATTCTTTTTCTCTAGCACTTAGGGCATACACAGTATGTGTATGTATTCATTTATTTTAGGTTCTCTCACCTGAAAATCAGCTGTGAAATGGAGGAAATTTTGCTTATTTTTTCTTTTAACTCTTCCATCTTCAGTGTCTAGTCTAGCACCTGCCACACAATAGCACTCAATAATTATTTTCTGATTAAATGATTCATTATAGATACCAAGAAAGCATGGCAATTAGTGTAATATCAGAGAAGCATAGTCTTCCATTAAAATGATTGTAACACCAGTTTTTAAATGTAATCTGACAGAGCTCACCTAACTACTCTATTCACTGTCACGAGGTTCTCCTTCATTAAATAATTGCTTTTCTTTTCCCCCCAAGTAATGCAGAAAAACAAAGCAAAAACAAATAATCATAGTAGCTGTTATCTTAAAAATGGGAAAATATTTTCTAAGTATCTCTTCCCTGCAAAATGAATACAGCTGTACTTTCAATGCTTATGAACACAATGAATCCTCCCTTTCAAAAATAATTTTCACAACTTGAACATATAAATTCACCTAGACTGAGCCTAACAAATTACTGCTAAAAAGCAAAGAGAGAATATTTCTAAAGCTTACAAACTGTAATTAAGGAAGAAGATACTGTCCTTGTTTTTCTTTAATAAAATCCCTTCCCTCTCCAGTCTGCATTCATTTTTCTGTGTATTAACTCTCTGTCTTTTATTTCTTGATTCATTTTGCAAGTTCATTTTTTCCTCTTCCGTGGGCTTCCTCTTGCATATAATAGACAATGCTTTCTGAACATTCATCATGTATTTTATAACAGTTTACTAACCTCCCTCCGTTGTGTTATTTTAACTTCAACAGTAACTGAAAGACTTTCAGCTTGAAGTGTCAGCATTAAAATAAAAGATTGAGTATACTCTAAGGCAGAAATTGCCTGGATGTCATATAAATCGCTTCTAAATTTCTTTGGAAATGTTACCTTAACTTTCACCTATCATTTGAACACCTAATAATTTAAGGTCATTTACATTTCAGAAAAATAGAAGCTAGAGAAGTGAGCCACCATTTTCTATCATAATTAGTACACATCTGTCGCTCACTCTCATGATACCATCCTCCACCTGTTATGAAGGTTATACTTCAGAAATCCATTTTCCCTTCAAAGACAACTCCAATAAAGAAGTGCCTGTTCTGCAGGATCGGCGAAGTGAATACTCATTAGACCTTGTTGAAAGACAGCTCTTACTAAAGGAGACAAGAGGATTCTTAACTCTCTTCTAAAATATTGGTTCTGGATGTAAATGATGTCCACAAAAAATGAACAGAGCAAATAAAACCCAGAGACACTAAGAAGCAAAGTTTTAACAATCTAATAAAATTATCTCTTGTTAAGAAATGATGACAAGACCCAGATGGAGCAGCTGTGAAACTGTTAACGATGTGCCTGAGTGTGAGCTGTCATTCCAGAAGTGGGCGGAAGGGTTCGATTGTAAAATGCAAATAACTCTCCAAATCTTTTCTTGATATTATTTGCCCAGGTTGAAAACTCTACTAAATAGGAAATAGTTATTTTTCATACCACATTTTAAAACACTCCTTCCTACCTTCTTTCCTTCCTTCCTTCCTCCCTTCCTGCTTTTCTTCCTTCCTTCTCATCTCTGTTCTACTTTTTGTCCTTCTTTCTCTTAGGAAAACAAAAACAAAAACAAAAACAAAACATACAGTACCACTAGGGACCAGACAGTGTTCTAAGTGCTGTGGAGATAAAAATAATTAACAGGATTTATATTGAGAAGAAGAAAAAAAAAACCACACACACGTACACATTGCAGATATTAAAGCTGGGAGCAAACGTGAAGATAAGTCATCCAATCTCCATTTTACATCTGATGATTTTGAGCTTCTTATAAGTAGATGTCTGAGATCACTTTTCTAATTAAATGGTGAAAACATGTGCTAGGAATTAGGATTTCTGAGGCCTGGTCCAGTTCGTTTTCTCCTAAAGCATGCTGACTTTCAGGGAAAACAAATAGCCAAATGAAAGTTTAAAGTAAAGAAAAAATACTTAAAACTGCTAAGCTGAACTATACAATTAAAAATTTAAACTTGCTGGGGTGCCTGGGTGGCTCAGACGATTAAGTGTCTGACTCTGGCTCAGGTCATGATCTCAGGGTCCTGGGAAGGAGCCCTGTTTCAGGCTCTCTGCTCAATGGGGAGTCTGCTTCTCCCTCTCCCTGTGTCTGCCGTCCCTTCCCCCACTTGTGCTCTCTCTGTCTCTCTCTCAGATAAAAAATTAAGATTTTTAAAAATATTTTATTTATTTGACAGAGATAAAGAGAGACAGAGAGAGGAACACAAGTGTGTGTGTGTGGGGGGGGCAGGCAGAGGGAGAGGGAGAAGCAGGCTCCCTGCTTAGCAGAGACCCCTAATGCGGGGCTCGATCCCAGGACCCTGAGATCATGACCTGAGCCGAAGGCAGACGCTTAACTGACTGAGCCACCCAGGTACCCTTAAATAAATAAAATCTTAAAAAACCAAAAACCAAAAACCAAAAACCTTAAACTTGATTTGACATTCAAAGATGAGGTTATAAATCTAGGATGTTTACTATTTAAGTCTGTATATGTTTTTCCTGCTTAACATAAAGGGTACTATTTAGTTTCAGAAATAATAAATGGAAAACTGGGCCCGGTATAGTCAGGGCCACATATACACGAAAGTATTCCATAGTTATGAGAATAGAGTTTTTGACCGATACATTCAAGGAAACGCTTTTTTAAATTTAATTTATCTATTTGTTTCTTACTCAAGCCTCTAACTTTTTTAAAATTTTTTAGTTATGTTAATCACCATACATTACATCATTAGTTTTTGATGTAGTGTTCCATGATTCATTGTTTGCGTATAACACCCAGTGCTCCATTCAGTACGTGCCCTCCTTAATACCCATCACCGGGCTAACCCATCCCCCCACCCCGCTCCCCTCAGTTTGTTTCTCAGAGTCCATAGTCTCTCATGGTTTGTCTCCCCCTCCGATTCCCCCCCTTCATTCTTCTCCTCCTGCCATCTTCTTATTTTTTTCTTAACATATATTGCATTATTTGTTTCAGAGGTACAGATCTGTGATTCAACAGTTCAAGCCGCTAATTTTACCACTAGGTTTAGACAGGTAGACATTTGCTGCAAAAGGATTGAATCTTAATGAGGCATTAAATAATGAATGTGATGACACTGATATCTGGTTGCCAGGCTTGAAAGCTCAATGCAAAGACTGAAATAAAGTTAAGTGGCAGATCTTATAAAGTTGGTTGAAAGGATACAGTACTACATGCTGGCTAATTGAACATAATAATAAAAATAATAATAATTAAAAAAGAAAGAAAGGATGCAGTAGATTAATGGACGTAACCTACCGTAGGATTCTCTTACAAAACAGGAACACGGATCCTATACAGATAAAAATTTGTTTAATATCTTTTCACTATGTAATAAAGGACAAAATAAATTGTTATTTATATTACAAAGGAACTTATTCACATTTTTAAAAAATGGATATCTTCTTTAGGACATTTAAGTCTGCTTTACTAATTGTTAGAGCAAATGTTGGACAGAAAAAAACTAAAAGATCAAAGGTCAACTTTCACAGATAGTGGAGGATGATTCAGAGAAAAAGATAAGCCATTTTGAAATAATAATTCAAAGTTGGGAGATTCAATTAATAATCATTTAATGTGTGTTTAAATGAATTACTGTAATGATCTTCAATTCCTCTTTAAAATCATTATTTTTGCTTACTGAATGAATCATAGTTTTTGAAATTTTAAACATCTTTTTATTTTTTGTTAACCAATAGAATAGACTAAACTGGGAAATGTACAATGCTTTAAAAAATCAATATTTAAAATTATGCTATAAAAAATAAAATTATGCTATGAAATGTTGTAAATACACTATGCATAGTTGTAGCCCTCTATGCAATCTGATTTGGGAGGCTAGGGAAGACTCTTTTGAACCCTCAAATGTTTCCTATCTGCTTTGTAGGATGGAAAAATTTAACTTAAACATAATGTTTTTATATAAACAATGATGTTTACAATGTAAATATTGTTTGTATAGGTGACCCAATAATAAACCAGGTTAGTGTATAAGTCTGATAAATACTCATTTGAGGGAAGCTTTTGATTTGGGAGAACATATAGTTCAAATGAAATATTTATTGGGTGCCTGGCACTCTACTTGGGTTGAGGATATAGAATAATACATAATTAGTCTGTATATGCTGAATAATAGGACATAGGTATTGTCATATTAAAGTATAATCGGTGCTATGACAAAGGGAATCAGAGTACAAGAGGATCCTACAGCAAAGAGATCTGACCTAGAATGAAAAATGAAGACCACCTTATCTTGTAAAGGAAAAGTAGAGTCCACTTGGCAGAAAGTGGAGGAAAGAGCAATCCAGTCAAGGATTACATGTTTACTAATTTAATATGTTCAATTTTTTGCCTAGTATTATGTTAAACATATGAAATCACTGTTTCCTATGTACATTTCCCCATAAAATAAAACATGTATACACAATCACCTGAGAGGTGAAATATTAGTTTCTATAAACAGGAACAATTATGTATGTATGTACAGATTTTTTACACATAATTTACACATACACAGAAACAGTCATACCACACAAACATCACACAGATCTGTATACACATGCCTATATATATGTATATATATCCACATATGTATATTATATCCACATATACCCATATTACATACTTAAAAAAATATTTACCTCATGGTGCTGCTATATTAAATAACCATTATTTTAAATACTGTATTCTATGCGTGGCATGTAATTGTTCACTGCTAAGTTCCTGCTAATTATTTCTGACTATAATGCCTCACATATATTTATAAACAAAGTCTCTTATCAAATATGATGTTGATAGTGACCAGATGTATTCCCTGTCTGGGCTCTTGATTCTCCACCTGTGTACCTATACCCCCTGAGAATGACTGATGCTACGTTTTCTCACAGAAGATATGCCACATTTATCAGATACTGAAGCAGCAATGTGCCCCATTCTCAGGAGCTCCCCTTCCTTGAAGACCTGTTGGTTTTCAGCAAACATAAAGTTAATAACACTCTCTCCCTTTTCTTATTTCTCATGTTTTTGTTGTGCTACCTTAAATAGTTTAATAGCTTTTTTTTTCCTTGCAAATAAGAATAGGTGAGAAAATGTGCCAGGAGATAAATCTGGGTGACAAGCCCCGCCCTATATTTAGAATCCCCTTTCCCTTCAGAAAATTATGGCTTTAATATGAGACCAAGTTTCTTGTATAAGTTTGCTCCCATAAAATATTTTAGTCCTAAATAAAATATACTACTGACAACAATCCTCTCTAGTTCCTCAAGTACGCATGCTCAGATTATGTTGGAACTATAACAGTATATATACCTTAGGCTTCCCTTGTAATTCTTGTATTTGTGACATATTATTTCCTAATGATGGACACCTTTTGGTGGAGATAGTTTCAGGAGAATGTTTCTAATTTATGAATTCAGAAACTTTTCTAGACAAAATGTTGCCCTTCATATTGGTTTACTAGTAAAAATTCATTTATATTCTGTTAACCCAATCCAGGTCAATACTCAAAATAACATTTGTTCATACTACATTGTTTTAATTTGACTCTTTCCCTAATAAATCATCATTGGCGACTTTCTAATAACCCATATGTTAAGTGCATAGGGTTTGGAATTCAGAAAAAAATTGGTAAAACCCTCATCCTGGCACTTGTTAGATGTTTGATCTTGGACAAACTAGCTAATTTTTCCAAGCCTCAGGGACAAAATGAGGGTGCTAGAAGTACTTACCTCATGATGTTGCTGTGAATTTTAAATGAGGGAGAGTGCAGTGATGTCAATACAGCAAATTTCCAAGAAGCAATAGTTATTGCTATTGCGTATTGTTGTTTCTTTAAGATATTTTCCCCCTTCTGAATAAATTTAACAAAAGGGCATCAAGATTATCTTGTTCTTTAAAGAAAAATGCCCAAACTATGGTATGGATAAAATAACTTTCTGTGAACCTGGTTTGCTCCAACTGAAGTCTTTAAAAGTCTTAATGGCAGACTTTCCACCAGCAGACATATCGTCTGCCCCTATAATAAAAACTCATAAAAGAACAGATAAAAATGATGATAAGATAGGCTATTTTTATTGAGTGATAGGAAATAGCCATCTGGGGTCCTATGGACATTTTAAAGAACAATGAATCTGAATTTAAACTCCAGACTATATTCAGTCATTAAATTCAGAATATGTCAAAGATAAAGATTTCAATTTCACTAGCCTGTTCAGTTACTAAAATTCATTTAGATATCAGATTTTCTGTTTGTGTGGTTCTATGTGGCTAACCTGAAGGTCAGTGAACTAAAAATGTGATGCTTTCACCGGGTGGGGTGGGGGGGTGGGGGGGAGGAGGGAAACTAGCTAATAAAAGACTTATCTGAAACTGAACTTTCCTAGATTAGGAGGTCATAGAAAGAAAGGCCAAAGGGTGTCAAAGCACTAAATAAAGGCTACTCAGCAAAGATCATCAAATATTTATTGAGTTCCTGCTATGTGTAAAGCTCTGAGCTATGAGACAGCAGGGAATCCAAATCTAAGCAAGTCTCAGTCTCCAACTTCAAGGAGCAGGTGACTAAAGAAGAGTTAAGTAGATAAGACTTCTACGGGCAAAGATCCAGAGAGGTTAGGCTAAGGAATTCCAGTCAAGAATATTTAGAGAATATATGGAGCATTCAGCAATGAATCACAACATACATTTAGGCATGTAGTAGATATGTAGAGATATGATTGTAATATAGGTTGAGGTCATAATGTAGAAGGCTAAGCTGATGATTTTTTGCTTAAATATTAAGCCATCTTAAATTTCTTTGCCTCCAACAAGATAGGGTAGCCCATGGCAGGATAGAACTTCTGCATAGAAGAGCTAGGAAAGCCAAATAAAATACAGACATCATCTATTTGAAGGAAGTGGAGAATTACAGAAGCAATGAAAAATAGAGGGGCTAAGATGACAAAGAGGGAACCAACTAGAGAACCCCATTCTTGGGGTATATGCCAATTCTGGGAATGGCCAAGAAACTGGAAATCCAGATTTAAGCTAGGTGGGAATCCTTGGGGAAGGCCACTGTGGGGTGGAGGGTTGGAGGTGGACACCAGAGGCTTGGGAGGCTTCAAGCATAGGGCCACTTTTGCCCTCAGGATATTTTCTAAATATTGAGATGCATAGGGTAGGAGATTAAATATTTGAGCAAAAAGCCTCTAGAAAGCAGAGTGGAAATGTTAGAATTCTGAAAAGATGGTGATTAGAGTGTAGGACACAGTAGAGGGAGGGATTTGCAGATTACACCATGTTCTTAATCAAAAATGCTGAAGGGTCACGGTTACAGCAGAGGTAGACAGAACATTATCAGGCTTTTAACCAGCTTCAATTCAGCACAGTCCCTGCTTATATTAAGCTGATCAACCACCATTCTATGTGCCAAGCAGAAGGAAGACTCCATAATGAAAGACAAGACTCTCTAGAGCAAGGCAATAAAATGATATTTTACAATAATAGTATTCAGTGCCAAAATGTTTTACAAACAATTGCTAAAAATCGCAACTTCTACATAAGAAAGATAAAGACTTTTTCTCACTATATATATTCAAGATTAGATTTTAAAATATCTATGTAAGCTATTATAGATATTGGTAGAAGACCATGGTGGAGAAGTTACATTATTCAATCTATTGAAGGTAATAGTTGTTTATTACCAAAGCATGATAAAACATCACTGTTTTCTCTCAGTACAACTGTTCTGAGGTCACATGGGGTATTCACAAGTCAGTTTCAAACACATTACTTACTATTGTGCAGTTAAAAATTTGTTTACAAAATATGATTTGCTGCCCCAATATATATTCTATAGAAGTTTTTTTAAATATATTTTTCTAAGAAATAATTTAAAAACCTCCTCATTCCTATTTTGTTCAACCCTACCTTTAACTTTGACCTTGATCTAGACTGTCTTCTTGAAACAAAATCTACCTAATCTTGATAGAAATCTATTACTTAATTGCCACCTCATTTCCTGCCTCCCCTTTAACTCTGTTCTTAGAAAGATGCTTATACCTGCACCACTAGGGTCCTATTTCCTAGTCTGTAGTAGTTTCCATCTCCTAACATTTTAATATTTCACAGTATTGAACTAATGCCAATCACCATGGGCTTAGCAAACTATGGCCACTGAGACAAATCTGCTGTGGGTAGTTTTTATACAGCCCACACTCTAAAGTATTTTTCATCTATAAAATGTTGTTCCCAAAAATAAAGGGAAAGAAAAAGAAAAAAAATACAACACAGAGACTGTGCATGGCCTTCAAAACCTACAATAATTGCTATCCCTTTCTCTGGAGCTTCTGCAGTTATTTATGCACACTGTTTGTCACTCAATTAAATAAAATTATTCTTGTTAAAGAAAGGACCACATGACTGAAAACCAGGAGAGAAAATACACAATTGGAATAGATATAAAGGTAATTCAAATACTGGTGTTACCTGAGGGAGATTTTAAAATTACTATGATTAATATGGTCAAGAAATTAGAGAAAAAGATGGAAACATAGAAGGTAAACTGGAGATTTTCATAAGAGAAAAAATCTCATGGAAATTCTCTATGAAGAATATTTTTGGTAAATAACATATTAAGGCAGGACTAGTAAAGTGTAATACAAGATATTAGAAAATATGCTCATTGATTCATGAGAAAAAAAATGGAAAAATGTAGAAAGGCATTTATGACATGTAGAAAAGAATTATTATAATTAAATTAACTTGAATTGGAGTCCCCCACTGAGTAAGGAGAATGAGCAGAAGCAAACTTCAAGAAAGAATAGCTGAGAATTTTTCAAAACTTAGGAAAGGAGTAGAGCTCTAGAGAACACATAAAAAGAGAGTTCCAGCAATGTGCAGAAAGAATCTCTCTAGGCTTTGGCTGAGTTATGATCTGTACACGAATAAAGAAAACTAAAAACTACATAAGGCTTGAGAAAAAGCCCTTCGAAAAGAATAGGACAAACAATTCCCAGACATTAAAACAGCAATCATAAATATCTTCAGAGCTTCAAAATACTTATTATAAATATAGCTACACAAGGTATAGTAGGTATAAAAATACAACATATGAAATTAAAAATACACTGGTTGGGATTAACAGCAAATTAAACATTGTGGAATAAAACATCAGTGAACTTGAAGACAGAGTAATAGAAAATGTTAAAAATAAAGCATGGAGAAAAATAAGACAAAAATTAAATAGGCCATCAAGAAACCAGGACATACTATCAAGTGACCAAAGATACATGTTAACTGAAGTCTCAGGAAAGAACATAGAGAAGTGAGGCAAAACATATATTTGAAGAAATAATAACTGAGAAATGTCCAATTTTTGTGAAATTAATTAATTAATTAATTTTAGAGATGGAGAAAGGGGGAAGGGCAGAAAGAGAGAATTTTAAGAAGACTCCACACCCAGTGCAGAGCCCCAAGCAGGCTTGATCTCATGACCATGAGATTATGACCTGAGCCAAAATCAAGAGTCAGAAGCTTAACCAACTGAGCAACCCAGGTGCCCCTAAATTTATGAAATTTATTATGCCATAGATTCAATTCAAGAAATTCAGTGACTCCTAGCAGGATAAAGATTTAAATAAAACTACCCCAAAGTATATCTTAATCAAATTGCTTTAAACTTAGAGTAATTAAGAAAAAAAAAAAAAGCCAGAGGTAAAAAGACACATTATATATAGAGACCAAACATACGAGTTATCACAGATTTCTCATTAGAAACTATGCATGTGAAAGGAGAATGGGAGGATATCATTAATATACTGAAAGAAAACATACATAACACACACACACACACACACACACCTGTTGGCCCTGAATTCTTTAACCAGTGAGAAATTCTTTCAGAAATGAAGAAAAATAAAGACTTATGAGCCAAAAAAAAGCTGAGAAAATGCATCCCTGGAGACACACATAACAAAAATTATTACAGAAAGTTCTTTAGACAGAAAAAAAAATAACACATAGAAATTTGAATATACACAAAGAAATAAAATGAGTCAGAAATGGTAAACAAGTAGGTAAACATAAAAAAATTTTCTTTCTTTAATTTTTTTTTTTTAAAGTTAATTTATATGACATTGGATTTGGCACTGATTTCTGGGATATGACACCAAAAGCACAAGTGACAAAAGAAACACAGATAAATTGAGCTACATCAGAATAAAAACTTTGCATCAAAGGACACAAGCAACAGAGTGAAAAGGTAACCCACAGAAGGGGAGAAAACATTTGGAAATCACATATTTGATAAGGGATTAATATCCAGTATATATACAGAACTGCTAAAACTCAACAACAAAAAAATAAACAACCCAGGGCGCCTGGGTGGCTCAGTTGGTTATGCGACTGCCTTCGGCTCAGGTCATGATCCTGGAGTCCCGGGATCGAGTCCCGCATCGGGCTCCCTGTTCAGCAGGGAGTCTGCTTCTCCCTCTGACCCTAACCCCTCTCATGCTCTCTGTATCTCATTCTCTCTCTCAAATAAATAAATAAAATCTTTAAAAAAATAAAAAATAAAAAAATAAACAACCCAATTAAAAAATGGGCAAAATACGTCTTTCACTCTAAAAATGGCTAATAAGCACATGAAAAGATGTTCAACATCACTAATCATTAGTGAAATCTAAATCAAAACCGCAATGAAATATCAACTTATACTCATTAGATTGGCTATGATAAAACAACAACAACAATAAAATTACAAGTTTGGGCAAGGATGTGAAGAAACTGGAACCCTTGTGCACTGTTGGTGGAAATGTAAAATGGTATAGCCACAATGGAAAACAGTACAGTGACTCCTTAACATTTTAAAAAATATAATTACCATAATATCTAGCAAATCCCTATCTGGGTATATACTCCCCAGAAATTAAGGGTCTCTAACAGATATTTGTACACCTAGGTTCATAACCTTGTTATTCAGTGTAGTCAAAAGGTGGAAGCAACCCAAATGACTATAAACAGGTAAATGGATAAACAAAATGTGGTATATGCATACAATAAAATATTATTCAGCCTTAAAAGGACAGGAGATCCTGACACATACTACAACATAGATAACTCTTGAGAACAGCAGCTAAGCAAAAGAAGCCAGTCACAAAAAGACAAATACTGTATAATTCCACTTATATGAGGTACCTAGAGTAGTCAAATTCATAGAGACAGAGAGTAGAAAGGTGGTTGCTGGGACTGGGGGAAGAGTTGGGGAATTTGTTGTTTAATGGGTACGGAGTTTTAGTTTAGGGTTTTTTTTTTTTTTAAGATTTTTATTTATTTATTTCAGAGAGAGAGAAAGAACATGAGCAGGGGGAGAGGCAGAGGGAGAAGCAGACTCCCCGCTGAGTAGGGAGCCCAATGTGGGGCTTGATACCAGGACCCTGGGATCATGACCTGAGCCGAAGACAGACACTTACCTGACTGAGCCACCCAGGCACCATACAGAGTTTTAGTTTTGCAAGATGAAAATGTTCTGAAGATTGATTGCATAATTACATGAATGCACTTAATACTACTAAACTGTATACTTAAAAAATGCCTAAGATGATAAATTTTATGTAATGTGCATTATCCACAATTAAAAATAAAATTAATGAGGGTGGTAAGAGTGATGGTGTTTAAGGGTACAAACTTATATTGAGTAGTAAATAAGACACAGAGATCTAATGCACAGTATAATACAGACAATAATATTGTGCTATAATTATATAATGTGATAAATATCACTATATCAGAAATCATATTACAATATATAAATCAAAGTAACAAGCTGTGCACCTTAACTTACACAATGTTACGCATCAAATTTATTCAATAAAAAATTTGAAAAAAAATTAAAATATCATTTACAGTTCAAAGCAAAAATAACAATGTATTTGGAGTCTATATATAGAGGTAATATGAATAACAATCACACAGAGGACAGGAAGAAGAAAATAGAAGTATACTACTATAAGGTTCTCATGCTACATATAATGTGGTATGACTGAATTTAAAGTGTGATAAGTTGGAGATATATATTGTAACTTCTAGAGCAACCACTATAAAATAAAACAAAGTTAGCAAACATGGAACTAAAATAAAATCTTTAAAAAAGGCAAGGGAAAAGAAAAAAAAAAAAAGAGCCAAATAGGAAAAATTGAAAGAAATAGGTTGATCATATATTTAGATCTAACCCAATCAATGATTATACTAAATGTAAATTGTCTAGATACTGTATTTAAAAGGTAAAAAGTCAGGGGTACCTGGGTGGCACAGTCCATTGGGCGACCGATTCTTGGTTTTGTTCAGGTCATGGTCTCAAAGTCCTGAGATTGAGCCCCATGTCGGGGCTCTGCACTCAGCACAGAGTCCGCTTGAGACTCTCTCTCCCTCTCTCTTCCCCTCCCCTCTGCTCACTCTCTCTCTCAAATAAATAAATAAGTAAATAAATAAGTAAATCTTTAAAAGGTAAAAAGTCAGATTGAATTCCAAAAGCAAGACCTGGAGGGGCACCTGGGTGGCTCAGTCAGTTAAGTGTCTGCGTTGGGCTCAGGTCATGATCCCACGGTCTTAGGATGCCCCCCCCTTCCCCGCCTAGGGCTCCCTGATGAGTGGAGAGCCTGCTTCTCCCTTTCTCTCTGCCTGCCGCTCTGCCTACTTACGCTATCTCTCTCTGTCAAATAAATAAATACAATCTTTAAAAAAAAGCGCAAGACCTGGAGATATATTATCTACAATAAGCCCACTTAAAATAGATACATAGATTAAAAGTAGAATAATGGTTAAATATAAACTTAGAAAACACAAACTTTAAAAAAGCTGAAATGACTATTAATAACAAATTTCCAATTTTATTTATTTATTTATTTTTAAAGATTTTATTTATTTATTTGAGAGAGAGAATAGATAGAGAGAGCATGAGAGGGGGGAGGGTCAGAGGGAGAAGCAGACTCCCTGCCGAGCAGGGAGCCCGATGCGGGACTCGATCCCCGGACTCCAGGATCATGACCGGAGCCGAAGGCAGTCGCTTAACCAACTGAGCCACCCAGGCGCCCACAAATTTCCAATTTTAAAATAAGGAATATTACTAGAAGTGAAACATTTCACAATTAAAGGGTGTTAATTTATCAAGATATAACAATCTTAAATGTGTATATGCCTGTTAATGGAGTTTCAAAATATATGAAACAAAAACAGCACTGAAAGAAGAAATAAATTATATCACATTCACACACACACACACATCCCAAAGTTATATTGGGGAGTTCAACATATGTTTTTCTGTAACTGATAGAACAAGTACAAAGAAGATCAATAAGAATACAAATACTTGGATAACAGTAACAACTCCCTTTACCAAAATGACATTTATAGTGCGTTCTATCCCAAATCAGAATACACATTCTTGGGGTGCCTGGGTGGCTCAGTTGGTTAAGTGACTGCCTTTGGCTCAGGTCACGATCCCAGAGTCCTGGAATCGAGTCCTCCATCAGGCTCCCAGTTCAGCGGGGAGTCTGCTTCTCCCTCTGACCTCTCCCCTCTCATGCTCTTTCTCACTATCTCTGTCACAGATAAATATATGAAATCTTTAAAAAAAAATTTAAAAAAAGAATACACATTGTTTTCAAGTTTATATACAATATTCTCCAAGATAGACTTATATAAATCATTAACCAAGTTTCAACATATATAAAAGGATTGAAATTATATAAAACATAGCCTCTGGACACAAATTAAATTGGAGATCAATAACAAAAATATTTTTGGAAAATACTCAGATATTTGGAAATTAACAATTAGAAAATATTTTGAAGATTGAAAATAAATATTTAAAGGATATTGCAAAAGAAGCTCTTGGAGGGAAACTCAGAGTAAATAACACATATCAGAAATAAGGAAGATCTCAAATCAATGTTAGAAGCTTCTACCTAGAAACTAGAAAATAGAAGATAAAATTAAACTTAAGCAAAATGACAAAATAATAAAGACAAAAATTAATAAAATGTAAACCAGAAAATTGATAAAAGTCAATAAATCCAAAAGCTGGTTCTTTGAAAAGATCAATAAAGTTGATAGGCTTCTGTCTTCTGATGAATTAAAAAAAAGAAAAGATACCGATTATAAATACCAAAATGCAAGGGGGATATCACTCTTTTAGGCACTGAAAGCATTACTCAGGAATTTTAAAAGCAACCTTAGACCCACAAACTCAACAAGTTAGATGAAATGCCCAGTTAAATGATGAAATGTCAGCTACTACCAGACTTGCCCAAGAGGAAAAGATAATATGAATAACCTTTTATCTATTAAAGATACAGACATCAAAGTAAAAACTTTTCCACAGAGAAAACTTGAGGCTCAGGTATCTTCACTAGTGAATTCTGCCAAACATTTGAGGCAGAAGTACCAATTTTACACAATCTTCTCCAGAAGTAGAAGAAAAGGCAATAATCCCTAATTCATTTTATGATGGCTATATTACCTGTTGCCAAAACCACACAATAACATAACAAGAATACTCTACTACAGTGGCCCTTATAAACAGGAAAACAAACAAATAAATAAAACTCTTAATTTTTAATTTTTTTTACAAGTAAATAAAACTCCTTAACAAAATTTTAGCAAACCAATTTCAGAAAAAGATAAAAAGAAGAATACATGGGGATTAGCAGATTTATTAGTGATGTTAAGTTGATTTAACAGGGTGGTGTGCTGTTACATGTGTAACAACAGGCTCCGGGTGGGGGAGGGGAGAAAAACCAATTTGCACCATTTGCCAATTTCCCTGGTGTAATTCTCACTATGGCCAATTTCCTTCTAACTATCGCTGTCTATTTTACGAATGCAGAGTTCAAAAAGACGTGCACAATCAGCATGCCACAAACCAGCATGGTTTATATAAAACTCAATTCAAATAATTTATCATATTAACATACTATAAAATTAAAAAATATATATACAGAAATTTCTTTAAAAACCGAGTGTATTAGTTTCCTAGGGCTGCCAGAACAAATTACCACAGACTTGGATGGTTTAAAACAACAAAGACTTATTGTTTCACAGTTCTGTAAGCTAGAGATCCAAAATCAAGTTGTTAGTAGGGTCTCTGGAGTCTAGAAGACTAATAGCTTCTCTGGAGCCTCTGAGGGAATCTATTGTCTCTTGTTAGTTTTGGTGGTTGCTAGCAATCCATGGTTTATCTCTGCCTCTACCTTTAATGGCCTTCCTTGCATCTGTCTCTGTCTTTTCTTCTTATAAGGACAATAGTCATATTGAATTAAGGCCCATGCAGACTCAGTATAAACTCATCTTAACTTGATTATGTCTGTAAAGCCCCTATTTCCAAATGATGTCATCTTCACAAACACTGGGGGGTTACAATTTCAACATGTCTTTTGGGGGACAAAATTCAATCCATAATACTGAGTAAACATGGGCAGATGGTATCCACACAAAATCTGCCACTAACATCAGACTTAGAAGACCAAATGCTTTTACTCTAAGATTTTTAAAAAGGCAGTTTTCTGGTCACACTGTTTTTATTCAGCGTTTTACTACAGGTTCAAACTTGTGCAATAAGGCAAAATAAAGAAATGAAAGAAATACAGATTATAAAAGAATAACAAAATTGTTTTTATTCACAGATAACTTGATTGTATATGTAGAAAATCTTAAGTAATGTACAAATTAGCTATTAAAGCTAATTTATAAATTTAATACTGTCACAGTATGATCAGTATACAAAAGTCAATTGTATTCCTATATATTGCCAACAAATGATTGGAACTTGACATAAAAGAATTCAATTTTTAAGTATATAAAACATGAAATAATTGGGGATAAGTTTAATTGTATGCTTAACAACTGCAAAGTATTGCTGTGGTAAAGAACACTTTAATAAATGAAAAGAATGCATGAACATAGATCAGAAGGCTTAGCATAGTAAAACGCAAATTCTTCATAAAGTGGTCTAAAAATTTAATGTAATCCCAACCAAAATTCTTCCATGTTTTTCTAAAGTTTATATGAAATTGGGAAGAATTTGAATAACGAAGGCAAATTTGAAAAAGAAGAAAAAATAAATTTTGAAGGACTTAAATTATCTGATTTCAAGACTTTACTATAACTCTAAAGAAATTAAGATAGTGTTAAATTATTTCCCTGATGATGAAATCAAAACCATGATGAGCTACCACCTCACACCTGTCAGAATGGCTAAAATTAACAACACAAGAAACAACAGGTGTTGACAAGGATGTGGAGAAAGGGGGAACCCTCTTGTACTGCTGGTGGGAATGCAAACTGGTGCAGCCACTCTGGAAAACAGTATGGAGGTTCCTCAAAAAGTTAAAAATAGAACTACCCTATGATCCAGCAAATGCACTACTAGGTATTTAGCCAAAGGATACAAAAATAGAGATTTGGAGAGGTAAATGCACCCTGATGCCCAAATGCCCATCAACTGATGAATGGATAAAGAAGATGTTGTATATTCATTTATCAAAAAGAATGAAATCTTACCATTTGCAACAACGTGGATGGAGCTAGAGTGTATCATGCTAAGCAAAATAAGTCAGAGAAAGACAAATACCATATGGTTTCACTCAGATGTGGAATTTAAGAAACAAAACGGATGAATATATGGGAGGTGGGGGAAAAAAAGAGAGGGAAACAAACCATAAAAGACTCTTAATGATAGAGAACAAACTGAGGGGTGATGGAGGGAGGTGGGTGGTAGATGGGCTAGGTGGGTGATGGGTATTGAGGAAGGCACCTGTTATGATGAGCACTGGGCGTTGTATGTAAGTGATGAATCACTGAATTCTACTCCTGAAACCAATATTGAACTGTATGTTCACTAACTAGAATTTAAATAAAATTTTTTTTAAAAAGATAGTGTTAAATTAGCATGAAGATAAACATAGATCAATGAAACAGAATAGATTCCATGATAGACCCACACATATATTATCAATGATTTTTGAAAAGTTCCAAGGAATTAGCTGCAGAATTTCAACAAATGGTCCTTGGTCAATTGGATATTTATATGCAAAGAATGAAATTCAATCCTTCCTTTATATGCCAGAAATATCTGAAAATGAATCATAAACACAGGAGCTAAAAGAAGAAAATTTACAGAAGAAAAGTTAGGGGGAAAATACTTTCCCTTTTTGTAGGCTTAGTTGTCAGTGGGAAGGAAATATTTACAGGAAGAATTTGCTTTAGTTGTATGTTCTCATGAACATACTACTCCCACCAAATTGCCATACTAAGGAGGGGTGATGGAGATTTTAATGTTTTTCACTAGTGGATGTATGTTGCCTTTTCTTCTTTGTCCTTTATACCACACCTCATGAATGTTCCATATATATGGAATTACAGAGCATTTCTAGTCTTTTTTTCCCCACAGTCATCTGTTTTTGTTTTCACATATCTATTACTGCATGACAAATCATCCAAAAATGTAGTTGTTTATAAAACAAGCACCTATTTACTTAAAATTCTGCAATTTTGAAAGAATTTGTTAGGATCTGATTGTCTCAACTTCATGTGACATGGGCTGGCACTGCTCACTGGGTACATTCTGCTGGCAGCTCAGCTGAGATAGAAATGTCCAAGATGTCCACCAGTTCTTTGGGGCTTCTCTCCATGTATTCTCTTATGATTTGACACTCACAGCCAGAGCTCTATAAGGACATAAGGATAGGGCAGCAGGATGCTAATAAACGCTTCCCATGTAGCTACAGCTCATTGAGTAAGCTGTTGTAAACCTCTGTTAGTACCATGCTTGCTGATGGCTTATTGACAAAAGCAAGTCACACAGTCAAGGCCAGATTCCGTGTTGCAGAAGATACTGGAGATGCATTTCATTGGGGGTCTCCAATATAACAGTCTGTCATACAACTCAGAGCTGGGAGTAGGCAGTTCTCTATCAGACTGCCACCACTGCCTACTGGGTATTATATTTGGGTTTTGTGGATGTGGGAAGGGAGAGATTTCCCTGAAATTTTCTCCAAACGTTGATTCTGCTAATCTTATTGTTCTTTCTTTTATTCTGATTTTTCTAAAGTGACAGTTTCCTTTGCAGAGATATTTTCTAAGCCTTTTTGAGCAATTTTCTCTACAAGTTAACCTAAACTTAATTATAACTAAATCTTCTAATGATATGTAGCAACCTTTAAATTTACAATTATTTTTCCTTTTTGTGATGAATTTAATTTTCCTCTTTTTCCTCAAATATCTTTTCCATCCTTCTCTGGGTTTTATGGTTGAGAGTAAAGTAGACACATAGGCTCTGTCCACCGTAAAGTTCTGTGGTGACGAGATGACTCTAATTGGTTCCATCTTTGAATCTTTTGTATTGGAACTGCCAGCTTGTCCCATTCTCAATATACCCACAAGTCATACCTTCCAATATTCATACTTTTGTGTATCTTACATATTTACTCCAGAGCCTTGTTTACATGACTTGCTTTGGCCAAGGGGGTTTTAACAACCACAATTTAAGCAGAGGCATATATGAATTTTCACACTGGGAGTTATCCTTTTGAAATGTTCCCTCATGGAACCCACCAGCCATGACACAAAGGCTATTCTGCTGGAGAGAGGTTACATGGAGAGGCCCTGGTGGATGAGATTTCATGTAATGAGAGAAAGGATATGTCAAGGAGAACTAAGACACTCCAGGCATGACACCCTGCTGAATGCAGCCATGTGAGCCATCACAGCCTCGGACATTTGGATCAGAAGATCTGACCAGTAAACCCCAGAATCACAAGAAATAATAAATCACTGTTTTAAGCCACTAAATTTTGGGATGTTTTTTTATGCGGCAATAAATAACTGAAACATACGCATGGGAAACCCTGTCCTTAGACAAAATGGACTACTTGCATTTCCCATAAATTCTTTTTCATTTTGCTCTTGTTTTTACTTCCTTCTAGAATGTGCCTATTGAAATCCTATACATCCTTCAAGATGTTGAGATATTAAGTATTGAGCAAAGTGATAAAGGTATCCTGTATTTCTAATATGTTTTGGCCTATCTTTCTTTACTTCTCACCAAGCAGAAAATCCCCCCAGGATTTATGGTTGTCTCTATTTTCATTAACCAGCTGGAACTACAATATTGTATCATTATTTTAAATCCAAGCAATTGTAAACTGTCGACATGCTAAGAAAACTGCTATTGTAGATGACTAAAGCTGTTTAGGAGTTCATTTTCTTCTTCAGCTATCTAGTTCCTATAATAAGTGGAAAATAGACCTAATGATAATAATTACAGCGATCATTTTTAGAATGCTTGCTGCACTGTGTTAAGACCTTTATCTATGTAATCCAGGGGCCCCAAATCTCAACATTCTGTGCTTCCTGAATGTGGTCATCATCTAAAAGCTACCATGCTATTCTCCTGTTCTGACTCCACCTATTTATGTCTCTGCTCACAAATCCACTTGGTGAAATCTCATAGTGTTATTTCCCATCATGAAAATCAGTCCACACTAAGATTGCAGTCTCCTTATATTCCCCAAGTTTGGGACTCTTTGGTTTGAGATGCAAGAGGATGGCTGGGAAAGATAGCCTCCTACACAATTCTTTCCCATGCTTATATTTGGGTCCCTAAACAGGTTAGCTTGTACAAAGAGGCTCATAGATGATAAACCTAGTAATAATAATAATAATAATAATAATAATAATAATAATAATAATAATACATTTATTAATCATTGGCTAATCATTTTACTTTTTTATCCACAGTTTCTTTTAATGCACCTAGCACCTCCATGAACAGTACCACTCTCATCACCAGTTCACAGACAGGAATGAAGACTTATAAAGGTTAAACTGCCCCAAATTAAACAAGTTTCCAAGAAATTACATCGGTTTTTGTCTGTCATTCCTCTAATCATAGGAGCACATATTCAGTTCAAGGAGCCTGATGGGTGTCCTGTTCCATTCCATTTGCTCACCCAGGTCTGACTGCCACCAGGCACTTTCAACCCATCCCCAATTCCACATCCTCAATTTTGTAACCAAAGCTCTCTTATAAGAGAATAAAAATAAATATGGAAGAAAAGCAGGAGGTAGAGGAGCTGCCCACATTAACATGTGTAGCAATTTAGCCAAAAATGGCCCATTACCCTGCACTGGCTTGCTATTCTAAACTAACAAATAAAGTGTATATGATTGTTAGCCTTGTTCCTATCTGATAGTTGAGGAAACTAACACTCAACAATGTTAAGCAGTATGCCCACGCTCATAAAAGTATCATGTGATTATGAGCAATGTGATTATGAGTAATTAGGAGTGGAGACTGAGCTCATAATCTGTCTGTCATACTATCTCGTGGAGAAGGCCTCAGGGAAAGGGAAATATAAAGAAAAGAGTTTACATAAACTGAGTATTTCCAATATTTATTCTAAATAAAATTTCATGTTTCTTGCTATTTGAATGGAAGGACTTTCAATAATTAGAGTTATGTGTTGAGACTTTCAATATAGAGAGAGATAACATGCAGAAATGGACAAGAAACCACTTAAATCAATCAGTAGAAATATATCCATAAAAGAAAAAATAATTTCACATTTATGTTATAACATTGATTTTATAATTTCAGGCTTCTAGCAGGAAATGAGAGGAATGCCCTCTTATTTTCCCTCAGTGACTCAGAAGCCCAGGCCCAGCAACAAATGCTATATGTACTCAGTTTCCTCAGTAAATGCCACCCTAGCTGCTGCTTACTTTTCATATTAAAATACTTCTAATCCAGGTGAGGTTTGTGCTCTAAAGACAGTTGGCTTAATTTTTATTATATACTTATTAAGGAACATCTTAACTTTTTAAAATGAAAATTACTGAGGAAGGAAATAAAGTCAGATGAAATAGAAGGTATTTACTAAACCTGGTTTATTTATGAAGAATGGCCTGTGGTACCCCACCTAATTATGAAATTAGGTTTTATTTAAATTTGCAAATGTTTATGTGTTAATTCATTTCATAATACAAACATATAAATGTTTATATGTTAATTCAATTCATATGTCAATTCATTTCCTAGATCACCCAGTCCAAGGTAGTAGATAAAATTTTATTCTATCCCTCTAAAAATACATAAATGAAGATGAAGAAGATGGTAGCAACCTAGTCTGAGATCAGGTTGTAATTTTTAGATTATATCAATAAACTCCATTTTAGAATTTTTATTAAAAGCATTCCTTACTTTCCCAATATATTCTTTCATATACAAGGCTAGTATTATAAATCTGTTCATTTACCTGGGTTTCTTACTATTGAGTAAAATAGCATATTCAGAGATGAGGCTACATTATCATTTCATAGTTTTGGTCAGGAGGGGTACAATGGACTAAATGTTTGTGTCACTTCCAAAATTCATCAGTTGAAATCCTAACTCCCATTGGGATGGTACTAGGAGGTAGGACCTTTGAGAAGTGGTCAGGTCATGAAAGTTGAGCCCTACTGAATGAAATTAATGCTCTTATAAAAGGGACCCCAGAGAGTTTTCTTGCCCTCTTTCTACCATGTGAGAATACAATGAATAGCTGGCAATTTGAAACCAGAAGAGGGTTCTCAGTAGAACTTGATGCTGCTGGCACCCTGTTTTCAGACTTCCACCTCCAGAAATGTGTGAACTAAATTTCTCTTGCTTGTGAGTCACCTAGACCATGGTCCATTGTTACTGCATCCCAAACTAAGACAAGGTATATGTTTTAGAATCACTGATGAGAAAGGCTTATATTTCTGAGAGTCTCCAGCAAATGACATGTACGTTCTCTCATACTTATTCCTATAGCATAGAATTTAGAGATTATAATTTTATTAGATGAAGTGATCTACACAATATCCTCAATGAAAAATACCTTCTTGTAAGGAACTGCCTCCTTAATTAAGCTAAACACATAAAGCCTCAATGTTTTACTACTAGAAATTTAATCACTAGCTGGTGAGAAGCAGTTAGATTGCAGTTAGATGAGTTACTCCACATTTGTTGTTCTTGAATTGTGTTTTCTCAACCCACACTTTGTCCACTTATTCCTCAGATATACACTGCTTTTTTTCTTTTCTTTTTTCAATTCTTATTCAAGCATGGACACAGAATCTTTCTTTTTGTTGTCCTTAGCATGGTTTAAAAAGGAAGGAATTTTCAACATTTTGACAAAATACTGAGGTACAATAAAAAGGACACGGAAATAGAAAGTATCTGAAGCTTATATGGGTTTCTGATTCTACCATAACTAGTATACCCTCAGTTTACTGCAGACACATGAGTCAGTCCAGCTGAGCTCAGACATTAAAAGAATCCTATAGCCAGCTCAGATTGAAATTTTGATCCACTGAATTGTGACCTAAATAAATAGTTGCTTTAAGAACCAAGGTTTGAAATGAGTTTTTTTTAATGTAATAAAAACTAATGTATCATGGCTCAAAATAATCTATTTTAATTTGGAAGGTAAATTCAAATGTCAGTGTCATCTTTTAGTTCTATGAGCACATGGATGAGAGACAGGGACAGGCACACACATATAGAGAGAAAGAGTGAGAGGAGGAAAGGCAGAGACAAAGATGATTAAAGATAACTTTTAGATGGGCCTGGAAAAATCACATACACTATCTTGCCAGTAAAGGTCAATTCAAGTATGGTAAGTCAACAGTAAGATAAAACATGATCCTGATCACTACTGACCTCAGAACACATGTTAATCACTAGAGAGTTGGTTTTAATATCTTATAACTATTTTTGCTAAAGCATTAAGCAAAGATGCTAAGTGCCTTCTATCAAAGAACAGATCATTGGGGCGCCTGGGTGGTTCAGATGGTTAAGCGTCTGCCTTTGGCTCAGGTCATGATCCCAGGGTCCTGGGATCGAGCCCCGCATCGGGCTCCCTGCTCAGCGGGAAGCCTGCTTCTCCCTCTCCCACTCCCCCTGCTTGTGTTCCCTCTCTCACTGTGTATCTCTCTGTCAAATAAATAAATAAAATCTTTAAAAAAAAAATAAAAAAAAAACCAAAGAACAGATCATTAATGATCAAAAACTGCAAAGCATCTCTTGTAGTTGGTGTGAAAAATCAACTCTGTTGAAAATAGAGATACAGTAAGGATATTTTTCTGTTCACTTTGCATTTTTTAGTTGAAATTGTGATAAAAACTATGTTAGTAAATTTTTTCAAGGCAATTAATGCAAAATATTATGTTGGCCATCTGGTCAAATATTAAGAGGTCATACCATTATTGAATTTAGTCTGTCAACTTTATTTGTGGAAACTATTGCAACTATATTCTCAATACGTTTAGGAAAATTTCAAGGGCAAATACAAGGTAATTCTTGAGCCATCATGTAAATAATTCCCTGAAATATTATTTCAGTTAACTATTCAAAATGTCACAATTTTTAGTGTCTGTTTGCTCAGCCTATTCCTTACCAAGAACATCTGACTCTCCTCCATTGTTATTATCATGAACGTGTACCGAGCAATGTGCTTTTGTTGTTTGATCTCTTGAGAACTAAGAGGAATGTAAGATGTCAAAGGTCAGCAATTATAGTTTCAAATTAAATGTTTAATGACCCTATTAACATACAGGATTACTTAGAGTAAAACTGCCTTAAAATCTAGTTTGTCTGATACAAGGATTGCTACTTCAGCTTTCTTTTGATGTCCATTAGCATGATAAATGGTTCTCCACCTCCTCATGTTCAATCTGGAGGTCTCATTGGGTCTAGAATGAGTCTCTTGTAGACAGCGTATTGATGGGTCTTGTTTTTTTATCCAATCTGATACTGTGTCTTTTGATTGGAGCATTTAGTCCATTTATATTCAGAGTAATTATTGAAAGATATGAATTTAGTGCCATTGTATTACCTGTAAAGTCACTGTGTCTGTAGATTGTCTCTGTTCCTTTCTGGTCTTTGTTATTTTGGGCTCTCTTTGCTCATAGGACCCCTTTAATATTTCTTGCAGGGCTGGTTTAGTGTTCATGAATTCCTTTAGTTGTCCTGGAAACTCTTTATCTCTCCTTCTATTCTGAATTACAGCATTGCTGGATAAAGTATTCTTGGACGCATATTTTTCCCATTTAGCACAGTAAATATATCATGTCAGTCTGCTGCCACCCTTATATTTCTATGCTTGTAAGTTAAGGACCTCTTTTCCTGAGCTGCTTTCAGGATTTTCTCTTTATCCCTGAAATTTCCAAGCTTCACTATATATGTTGAGGAGCTGACCTGTTTTTATTGATTTTGAGGGGGTTCTCTGTGCCTCCTGGACTTGAATACCTGTTTCCTTCCCCAGATTAGGAAAGTTCTCAGCTATAATTTGTTCAAATAAACCTCTGCCCCCCCCTCTTCTGGGACCCCTATTATTCAAGTATTATTTCACTTTATAATATCACTGATTTCTCGAATTCTCCCTTCATGATCAAGTAGTTGTTTTCTCACTTTTTCTCAGCTTTCTTATTCTCCATCATTTTGTCTTCTATATCACTGATTCTTTGCCTTGTTTATCATAGCAGTTAGAGCTTCCATTTTGACAGCATCTCAGTAATAGCATTTTTAATTTTGGCATGATTAGATTTTAGTTCTTTTATTTCTACAGTAAGGGATTCTCTACTATCTTCTATGCTTTTTTCAAGCCCAGCTAGTATTTTTATAATCATTGTTTTGAATTCTAGTTCTGACATCTTACTTATATCCGCATTGATTAAACCCCTGGCAGTGAGTCCTGCCTCCTGTTCTTTCTTTTGGGGTAAGTTTCTCTGTCTCATCATTATGTCCAGAAAAGAACAGATGAAAGAGAGAGAAAAGACAAAAATAGCAACAAAAACACCAGAAAAATACAAACAAAACAAACCAGAAGAAAACAGAAACAAAATAAAATAAGAAAAAAATCAAACAAGAAGTAAAACAGAACAAAACAATAAACTATATCCTGGGTGTAATTTGGTTTGTTTGTTAAAGGATACTAGATCCCTGGGGCGCCTGGTTGGCTTAGTCATTAAGCATCTGCCTCCAGCTCAGGTCATGATCCCAGAGTCCTGGGATCTAGCCCCGCTTCAGGCTCCCTCCCTCTCCCCTTCCCCCTGCTTGTGTTCCCTCTCTCACTGGGTCTCTCTCTGTCAAATAAATAAATAAAATCTTTAAAAAGAAAAAAAAAGGAAACTAGATCCCAAAATAGGAAAGAAAAAAAAACTTAATATATGTAAAAAATTAAATACAATGAAAGGAAATCAAAAATTTAAAAAAAATTTTATATATATATATAACATATACATAAAAATAAAAACTAAAGAATTTTTTAAAAGAATTGATAAAATATCTGGAAAAAAAAGACTAAAGAATAAACTAAAAAGAAAAAAACATGAATGCTATGCACTGTTTTCCCCAAAAGCTGAAGTTTTCCAGTTCTCTATGATTGGTAAATTTGGTGTTAGCTGGTTGTTCCTGCTGGTCTTCTGGGGGAGGGGTCTGTTGCACTGATTCTCAGGTGTCTTTCCCTGGGTGGAATTGCACCACCCTTGCCAGGGGGGCCGGGCTTTGTGTAAGCAGACTCGGATTGCTCTGTGGTGCTGTTTTGCTCTCTGAAGGCTTTCAGCACCAATGAGGGGGAGGGGATGAAAATGGTGGTGCCCTGATCTCTAGTCCTGGAGCTGAAAGTTCATGCCCCCCCCCCTTCAGTGCACCCTCAGGGAAAAGCAGTCACTCCTCTCTCCCTGGTCTCCCATGGCATGGACCCCTGCTCTTCCCTCCCCAGGGAGGTCTCACCCTGCTTCTCACCTAGCTTCTGCCTTTTCCTGGGGCCCTGCTTGGAGAGCAGTTGCCCAACTATGCAGAAGTTTGTGGTTTATGGCAACACAGAGCAGAAAGCCAGTGCCTAGACTTGCTGTTTGCCACTAGCTTCCCTACTCCAAAGCTTGGGAACTCTGCTGCACTCAGGCACCCCCATTCTTTTTGTGACACCAGAGATCCTGAGACCACACTGTCTCACCTGCGATTATGCCCCACTTCACCACCTGAGTGCCTTTAAGCCAGGGATGTCCCCAAGTGTAACAGAATTCTAAATATTCCAATTTTGTGTCTGCTGTTTATAATATTTTCTGGTAGCCTGATTAGGGGCTCCTCCTCTCTGCAGTTTATCTTCCAGTTTATCACCCCGGATTCATGTCTCCACACCTCTACCTTGCAAAAACTGGTCACTTTTCTATTTGCAGAACTGCAGCAATTCTTTTCTCAGATCTCCCATTGATTTCAAAGGTGTTCAGAATGATTTGCTAACTATCTAGCTGAATTCCAGGGACCAGACAAAATTAGGGTCCCCTACTCCTCCACCATCTTAACTCCTCCTCAGGAAGAAATTTTATATTAAGTCTTTTAAGAAGACTAGGTCTACTCAATACTTTATCTCTGGTAATCAGGTTATTTGGGTGACAGAGTAGAAATGATTTTTTCTTTTGGGCCTCATAAAACAATGAACCTAATGTTTCCACTATCAGTTATTTTAAAATGGCATTTGATTAGAGTGTTTTTGTTCTATAGTGATATATATGTCTTCTCTGTATTTGTCCCAGATTATCCTGATTTCCTTTCTAGCGCTACTACCCATAAACAAATGAATACCATTTTATAAATTAAAAAGTACTATTAGGTAGATTTATGGAAGAAAACCATAGGTATTTTATACCAAATGTGATCTTGTAGACTAACTGGTTCAAGGTAATCCTTTTGTATTATGGATAGAAACAGATGTTGAGTGAACCACTTACATCATACTGGGATTAATGGTGTAAAAGCTATCTTCATTCCTACCCTATCATGGGTATCATGCTATTAGGGCAAGGCAATGCATTAAATAAAATGAAGCATCATAAACTGATAGATTTTAATTGGATTAGACAGAGTTTAGATACCATCGCTCCTTTGCTTAAAAATTGTCCATTTAAATTTTTATATAATAACAATTTAATATAAAAGAAACTCTAAATATTGGTAATTTTGTTGTAGAGTATAAGCAAGTTACTTTGGGTTTCAATTTTCTTATTCATATAAAAGAAGAAAAGAGCATTTACTCTCCAAGGCTATTTTGAGGATGAAATCTGTAATTACATTGTGCTGTAATTTTTTTTTTCCTACTAGAAGGTAATATTCTTGAGGGTAGGGTTTATATCTTATCTTTTTTCTGAAGTGCTCTTATACTGTTAGCCTATGGCAGTCATTCTAGTTTTCATTTCTTAGCAATAAAATAACAAACCCAAAGTTTCCATCTTAAAGAGAAAAGAATCAAATTGATGAAATCATATTCATAGTAATTACTATGAAGTCAAATTCATACTAAGAAGTTGCAATGGCAACTTTTCAAGAAACAGGTGTTCACTTGATAGTTCAAATTTAATGTCACCATTTGCTTACTAAAGGCAAGTTCAGTTAGAGAAAGACTATATAATTTAGTTAATGATTTAGTAAATGAATTTAGTCATAATTCATTGATGACTAAATGAGTGACTATTTATTTAGTCATTCAACCATTAACTAAATAAATCATTCATTTAGCTAATGGTCATCGCTGAAAATTTCTTCCAAGGTGCTTGCCGAAGTTTCTTATGTAGACCATCTTTATGTGTATTAAAATATTTTATTATGAAATACTTTGACCAAATAAGGTAAAAAATGGATCATTATATAACATACCCATAATAATATAACACCATGATTTATCCACATATTTACATTTTGCTATATTGCCTTAAGGATTTTAAGAATGGCTATATTGTCTTAAAATGGATACATTTCAAAAATGTTTAGTAGAGGAAAGTTATAAAATATATGTCAACTAAAAACTTTAAAAACCCACAATAAAATAGTTGATCATGTTTAATTGATCTAACTGTGCATTTGTTCATGTGTTGAAAATCATTGTTTTTTTGTTTTTAGTGCCCACTGTGTTCAAGTTACTTTTATAAATACTGTGGACATTGCAAAACGTATAATCCATAGTGTCTGTTACCAAAGAACTTACAATAAATTAAGGTAGGTGACCCATACACTATTAATGGTAAGGCAATTTAGAAAAAAAAAAAAATACTGGCATAAAGACACGTGTCTTACAGTTTGAGGATCCGATGGATTGTTTCTGGCTAGTATGAGATACAGAAGGCCTCATGAAATTCTCACACTACCTGGTAGAAGAGATTAGATTTTGGTTGGGATTTAAAGGAGGACTGGAAAGTGCACATTTGAGGGGGAAGGGCAATGACCAGTATGAAATGTGGCTCTAAGAGAGAAGGCACTAGGCTTTTTCCATAAACAGAGAGGAGTGTGGTTTAGTTGGTGCCTAGAGTGCTTGAAGAGGAATTGTGAGAGTTTAGAAAAACAGACTTTTGTGTATGTATTATGGAATTTTAAATTCCAGGATAGAATGTTTAAACTCATTATAGTAGACAACAGAGCGCCATCTCAGTGTGTCGTGCATCTCCTTTAAGCTTCTTCCCCCCTGTCCAATAAGGCAGCCAGAGCAATTATATAAGAAATGTGCTGGCAGATGCTCAATATTTACCGTGTCAGTCTTGAACCATTCTATTTTTTCCACTTACATCTGCTTGTTGCTATTTTCTTCTTTTTCTGTTTCACCCCCCACTTAACCCTCCAGTTCCACTAATAACCTGATTTTACCAGATTCTAATCTTTGGTTCAATTCTCTCAGTTTCTCAAAGTTTTCTCTTTGGTGATATGATCTTTGAGAAAAATTTTAGGACTTCTTTTCTGTTAAATTGCTCTTTCTAGCATTCCCTGATTGGTGCTATCATGTCCAGTGTGTATGTTCCATTCTAACAACTCTATGCCAAACTTTCCAGGTATACAATCCCTTGTCATACTCTGGATTTGCCTATCACTTTGGTTTCACTTGGATAATGAAATAGAAAAACAATAGAGCTAACTATATTTATAATGCTTACATTTCTCAAATATGTTAATTAGAGCTCCTGTTTTCACAGATTTCATATGACCATCATGTAAATCTGTGATAACCACATAGTCTGGAGAGACTTGTAGATTTAGCCTGAATCACTGCTAAAATCCTATCTATATCACTGGAGTATGCTTTGCCATATGTAACAGCTGAAAGGTAACTTGTACTTCAGAACAATAGCTCAGGTTTGTGGCAATTACTCCATCACTAGTCACTTTAGGAATGATAAGAAAAGCAAAAAATCAAGTAAATTGGCAACTGGCTTTCAAAGCAAATAGAACACTATTCTGCATAGATAAGACATGCTCTTCAAATTTCAAGTATTGAAGTGGAAAAAACAGTTCCATATAACCATAATGTGTGGCAACTCAGGTAGCATCCAAAACTCATTCCTGAAATAGCTTCTTCCAAATCAAAGCCTGAGGGAATGTGAAATCTTAAATCCTTCATCTTGAAAATAGCAGCTGTAGCTGAGAGGAAACAAAGATTTCTATGTTCATCATGGGCTCCTGGCAGGAAACTTTTTACCACACAGTTTCCATTACTACTTTTACTTTATCTCACACTGTAGTTTTTCATTTATCTTCTAATTCTGGTTTTCTCTTCCTTTAAAATGAATTGGTACTTGAAAAGAATTAGTGTTTCCCAAAAAGTGTCCAGCAAAAATACCAGATATAAAGGCAAAAGCTAATTCAAACATTCTAATGTTTTTATCGTGGATGTGAAAAGATAATTCCTGTGCTAAATATTTTCAATAGAAGGACAGAGAAGACATAAATTTAGGATTCATTAAAGGGCTTTAACAGATTGTGAACTGAGGAAAGAATAAGTTGAACTGTGCATTTCTTAATTATGTGATTTTTCTGTGTAGAGTCCCCATTATTTGTAAAATATATCTGTGAAATACACAATAAGTAGTTAAGAAATATAAACTATGGCATTCTGTCTTGTTAAGACTTCATTTTTTTTAAATACAAGCAAAGCAAATGTAATATCATTCTTCAGCTACATATAATGTTGGTTTTCATTTGGTAGTAAACAAAATACAGACAAAATTTTAAAATAAAAACAAATCAAAAAATCAAAAGGCAGTTCAATTTCTGGCCATGGTGGCAAAGCTTGCACCAGACCAATAATTACACTGAGAACAACTAACAAAGAAAAATAAAAAATAAGTCTGTTTGAAGACATCTTAGAGTCAGACATCAAAGGAGCCAGAAATAGAGAAAAAAAAATGAGAGAGAGAGAGAGAGAAAGAGAGAGAAGTGTAGGGGAGAAATACTTAGAAAGTAACTCACTAACGTAAGCCCAAATCTTTGCATACTAATTTTCCCTTCCATGCATTTGCCCACTTTTAGTTTAGGACAGGAAGCTAAGATGCTGGACAGAGGGAAGCAGCTAAGAGGTTGAGAGACCAGTAGGGCTTTCAGCAATCTCAAAATTCTGGGGAGGAAAAAAACAGAATTCACAAATATGAAAGCAGCCAGAATTTCATGCAATGATCATGGAGGAAAAGAGTAGGTGCACAGAAATAAGACTCTTTTCCAGTTTGTGCATCAATATAGAGAAGTAGAATATAATCTGGAGTACAGAAATACAAATAAATTTCAGAAAAAAGTCATAAGAGATATATCAATCACAGTAAATATGTATATGACTTGTATAATTAGGCCAACTAGGGAGGTGAGAAGGAATGGATTAGAAGCAATATTTGGAGGGAAGTTGATAAGAATTTTACCAAGATAAAAAAAGAAAAACACATAAAACCACAGATTGAAGAAATTCTAGACCCTCAAGTGGTATTAATCAAAGAAAACCATACCTAGGAATATCAGAGTAAAAATACTTAAAAAAAAGGCAAAATTTTAAAATATCCTAGAAAAAAGAAAAGACAAGTTAATTATAAAGGATTATCATTAGGTTTACTACTGAGCTCTCAACAGCACAATGGAAACCAGATGGCAATGGAATAGTAACTTAAATGTGATGACAGAAAATAATTTCCATTCTAAAATTCAATATACAGGGAAAATATTATTCAATACTAAAAGCAACTGAAAAATAACTCCAGACACACTCCCTTTCCCCCACCCAAATCCTAAGAATTTGTTCACCATCAGTCAACACCAAAGGTGATACTAAGAATTCTTCAGGAAGAAGAGAAACTATTGTAGACAGAGATATGAGAATGCAGGAAAGTAGAAAGAGAAGAAAAAAGATTAGTGTCTGAGGGGAAAAAAAAAAGAATGTTAAATGATTCCATCGATGAAAACAATGACTGGTGAGGTTTAAAATACACGTTGAAAAACATATGAAAATAAATACTTCATGAATAAAAGTTTATTCCAGGAATTAAATGGTGACTTAGCATTCAAATAATAATTAATGAGGTTGACTATATTAATTTAAAAAGAAAAATCATGTGATAAAATATGTCAACCCTGGGGCGTTTGGGTGGCTCAGTTGGTTGAGCAGCTGATTCTTGATTTCAGCTCAGGTCATGATCTCAGGTTCATGAGATCGAGCCCCATTTGGGGTTCTGCACTGGGCATGGAGCCTGCTTAAGATTCTCTTTCTCTCTCCTTCTGCCCCGCCCCCACCCACAAAAAATTCAACCCCCATTTATGATAAAAAGTCTTAACAAGATTGAATGACCAAAGAGCGTAAAGTAATCGTAAGTACTTAGCAAAAACTTATAGCAAACATCACATTTAATGGTGAAATATTTAAAGTCTTCCTCTTGAGATCAGGAATGAGGTAAGAATGCCAATAATTACTTCTATACAATATTGTACTAGAGGTTCTAACCAATGCCTTAAGGAAAGAAAAAATATACAGAGATGGGAAAAAAAGAAAACTGTAATTTTTCATAGACAACATAATTGTATGTAGAAAAATTTTAAAATCTATAGGTGAATTAGAATTTAGCAAGTTTCTTGGATATGCAAATATACCCCCAAATCAATATAGTACATAACAGCAATTTCTAAAAAATTTACAAAAAGAAATTTAAATAAACCTATCATTTACAATAACATTAAAAATGTCAAATACCTAACAATAATTCTACCAAAAGATGTGGAAGATGGAGAAAATTGTGTAGAATTATTGTAAAAAAATTAGAGATGGCCCAAATGAAAGAAGATATATACCACATTCATAATATGGAAGATTCAATATTATAAAGATGCATATTCTCACCAAATTGATATAAATTGAATGCAATACCCAAACACTCCCAGCAGGGTGTGTGTGTGTGTGTGTGTGTGTGTGTTTGTTTGTGTAAGATGGAGAGAGACACAGAAAATATTTATCTTTTATTATAATCACTATGTATTTAGCTATTTTGTTACACCACAATAGATAATATGGCAATCTAATTCAAATTTTACCACCTAATACTTGTGTGAATTTGAGAAAATCATGTAAATTCTCTGATCCTCCATTAGCTATAAAATGAGATATCTAGTCTCCTTCAGATCTAAAATCATTGCATGAGTTTTAGATAAATGTTTCAAATTTATGAGGAATTATTCAGCTGAATTTATGGTCCCTATGTATTATTGAGATGTCTTTCTAAGCTTTTTTTTTTTTAAACATCTTAAAATGAATGTATTTGTAGGCAAGTAGGTCATATAAGAAGTTACTGTTTCAATACCTATTTGTGTATTTTTTATAGTCTTAATTCTGTTTTAGTGATAAAGCAAGGTCATCAGTGTTTCAAGTGTTCTATCTTCAAAGTAAATATATTGCACAACATAGTGTCCTCATTGAAATGATTCAAGGATTAATTTTCTAAGATAATGAATTTACTATAATGATCAAGGTTTTCCTTTGTTTCATCTATTCCCCAACCACTTCGGCTTACAAAAAAAAAATTTCTCTCCAATAAACTCACAGATTATTAAATATATGGATCATTCAATCGGCACTTTATCACATTCTGTCTTGTTTAACTCTTCAAATGTTTATGTCTTGTCTCAAACTGTATGATCTTTGAGAGCAAAGTCAAATTTTACATGACTTTGTATATTCCATAACCCCTAGCAGAGTGCTACTTACATAGAAGTTGCTCAATAAAAATATTTAATGATAAATTAATTTTTCATTAATGTTTAGTAGAATCTTTGAAGACTTATTAGTAGAAATACTGGCTTCAAAATTTAATTGCATTTGCTCTATTAAAATATGCACTTTTATTGTAAGGAAATACAAGGTATTTGTATCACTAACTGTAACAAAAATAATTCCATTTCTGGAACTTGTATTAATCAAAGCTCTAGATCTGCTAATTTTGTAATTAAAAAAGGGCAAGTTAATGTCTTTCATAAATTTTAGCACTCACAGTCATAATATTAAGCAATACTATAAATCTATCATTATGATAAAATAAATTTTTTTATTTTTATTTTTTTTTTAGAGAGAGAGAGTGTGAGCAGGGAGGGGCAGAGGGAGAGGGAGAGAGAGAGAATCCCAAGCAGGCTCCACCACTCAGTATGGGGCCCAGAGCCCAAGGCAGGGCTCCATCTCATCACCCCCAGATCATGACCTGAGCCAAATTAATAGTCCACTGCTTAATGGACTGTGCCACCCTGGTGCCTGGTAAAATATTAAGGTAGGTTTTGTTTGGTTATGTAGTAATAGTAAAGTTAAACTAATCTTAAACAACTATTAAGCAGAAGAACACTTCTAGTCACGATGGATTTTTAAGTTTGTATTTATGCATTCCTCTAAATTCACTCTGCCTCATTGCCTTCATTACTGAACCTTATAGGAATAATATTCACAATAGTTCAAAAGTGCTTTTGCATGCACATAGACTTATCAAAATAAATGCCTGGCAAATCAGAACTGACATTAGCCATAAATATGTGGTGATTGCCACTGTCAGCTCTGTTTTTTAATTAATATTAATGTCAAATTTTGTTGAATTATTTCATTAGTTGTATTAGTTTATTTATTATTTCTATTGATATTTTAGGTAGATGTACGTATCAGCAGGAAATGAGTTTTTTATTTCCTTTCTAATTTTTACCCTTCTGATTTACTTTTCTTTCTTTATAACAATACTGATCTAAATCTGTAATACTATGTTAAACAGTAGTTGAAGCAGTAGATGTCTTTATTTTTTCCTACTGTTACAGTGATTTCATTAAGTATTGAGTTTCTTCATTAATTAGAAAATTTCTTTCTGGTCACAGTTTGCTGACTTTTAAAAATACAAAATAGGTGTTGAACATTATACAATGCTTTTAAAAATGTATTGAGATAATCATATGATTATTTCCTTTCAGTGTATTTCATTGTTATACATAGCAATCCATTTTATAGAACATACCACACTTTATCATTCACTTACTAATAAATATTTGGATTGTTTCTATTGTTGTTACTACCGAGGGTGCTGTAGTTGGCAATGATGAATATATATATTTTTTGGCTTATGTGTGAGAAGTTTTAGTGCGTATTTACCTGTATGTGAAATTGTTCAGTTACAAGTTATGAGCCTCTTCAAACTGAATATACAGTATTAAATTGTCCTCCAGTATGTCGTTACAACTTAAAATTAGCCAAGCATATAAATTAGAATATAATGTAAATGTTTATACTCTTTTTTGTAGCTCCCATCACCTGCAGGAGAAAGCACAAATAATCAGTATGATGTTGTACAAGGTCAGTCTCCCCTAGTGTACCAATTAGAGGGCTTTATAAACAAGGACAGTAAAACCACTGAAACATATATATTTTTCTCACAAAGGTTGGGACTTGCCAAAGTTAGATTTATTGTTCTTTAGAATTGTCTTTATTTTGTGACAAGCCCTTCTTCTGTTGAATGTAGGTGCACTTGTGTGTGTGTATATCTTCCATATTGAGTTTTTGTCAAGATCAAATCAAATAATACAGTGAATGTTCCTTGGAAAAGTATTACATAAAAATGATTCAAGGAATTAATATTTTTATACTGAAAATAAGTTTTGTTAGGAAAATTTGGTGTGTTCAACTATTTTGATCTCATTATGAATAGAAATTTGACTGAACATGTCAGTATATTTTTTTGGTTTTGTTTTGTTTCTTAGTGATTGGACTAAACTGGCTTCACATAGATTTATTCAGTGCCTACACACAACCACACACACGATTCTTAAATCTTTATCAGTGCTTTAATATTCTGGGTTTTACAACCAGACTGGTCCAAGTTTCCAAGGTCATGAGGGTTGTGCCACTAACAATTATCTCTAAATCACTGAGATTACATTTCAGGTTATTAGTATGAATATAATGAAGACTCTATTTTTTAAAAATAAAAAATAAATATTAGCTTTTATTATTCCAGGTTTATTATTGGTACAATGGAAAATGAAAGAAAAGCAAAAAAGGGATTTTTCTCATTAATTTTATAATTTATTTTAATAACAATGATAAAAAAATTAAAAACTAAGATTGCTCTGAATAGAATTTCTGGGTCAAGAGCTTAATATATAGGATAATGTTTACATCCATTATTCACGGACTTTAATGGTCATTTAATGAATTATAATCTTTATGGATACTGATTGGAACAAGATGAAAATAAAGTATGTTATAAAAAGTTTGTACTTACATGTATATACTTTACTGATTTTTAGGGCCTCTTTGAGCTTCATCAACAATTGGGGAGATGATGTAAATAACAAAGTTACTAAATTTTACATAATCCTAAATCAAGACAGTTATAAACAGTAGCAACTTTGAACTATAAAGATAGCAATGCAAGAAATTTAAATTTTTCTTTTTTTTAATTTTTATTTGACAGAGAGAGAGACAGTGAGAGAGGGAACACAAGCAGGGGGAGAGGGATAGGGGGAAGCAGGACTCCCACTGAGCAGGGAGTCAGATGCAGGGCTTTATCCCAGGACACTGGGATCATGACCTGAGCAGAAGGCAGATGCTTAATGACTGAGCCACCCAGGAGCCCCGAAATTTAAATTTTTCATTTAAAAATTCTTACAACTCCAAAGGAAAATACTGTCATATATTATATAGCTGATGTCAATTATTTGAGATTTAAAAAGTAAAAATATTTGTATTGAAAATCCTTCTACACACAAACTGAAACACTTTGGCAAACTGCTTTTTTCTCTATGTTGCCAAACATTAGGTTTCATCCAATTCGCTATTTTAATTTAATTTACCTTGTTACTTTTCTGCCTTAAAAAAGATAAATCTGATTGAAGGAAATTTTAAAATAGAAAAATTTTTTGAAAGAAAAATGTCATCAGTGATCTCAACATTTAGAAATAACAATGCTTGCTTTTTTTGCTATAATTGCAAATTTGGCTTATTGCAGTCATTATAGATTTTCTCATATTTTCATTGAGTTAAGATAATTTTCTACATATGGTCTTGTATCTTGATTCCTTATTTAATATTTATAACATTTTCTTATGTCACTGGTTATGTAATACATAATATCTTGTGGTTTTAGGTTTTTTACCTACAATTATAGTTAGTAGGTCATATGTATGTTGTGAGAAATAAATGAGATATTGTAAATAAAGCACTTAATAAAATGCCTGGCATAAAGTAAATAGTACCATAATTTAAATCAACAATTTCCTTACTGTCAGATATTTGTGAATGGAAAATGTTTAATATTTTAATAAAACTATATTGAATAGGTTTTATCATAATGTGAACTATGTTTGTAGAGTTAATGTAAGAAAGAATAAAATGTTTTTTAAAGTATCAAATCACTTTCCAAAAAAGTTATAACAGTTTATCCTCCTACCATTAGTGTGTGAAATCTCATTTTACCATACCCTTACCATCAGTTTTAATATTTGCTAGACAACTATTACAGGAAAGAGAACTTAGTGTTTTAACTTGCAATTATTTGATTACAAATAAAGTTTGGATTTTTTTCAAGTTGGATTGTCATTAGTTCATTTATCAAGATTTACCTGTTTATGGTTTTTTATACGTGCCTCTAGATGAGTATCTGTGACCCCTGAGTGGTGGGAGTGTGGTGTGATTAAGAACCCAATGACTGAAACCAATATATGTTGGTACAAACTCCAGCTCACTTACTAATTAAATGATTTTGTAGGGTTTGTGTGTATTTTTAACATTTGCAGACCCCTGTTTTCTTGCCTATAAGAATGGACACATAATATTGTATAATGGATATGCTGTAGGGAAATCAAATAAATTAATAATATCCAGCAATATGCACTCAATAAACACAGGGTAGTATTGATTATATAAACTACTCATATCTTTCACATATTTTACAAAACTTATTTTCAGGTTATCTGCCTTTAAATTTTTTATACTGTTGAATTATTCATTCTATTTGGAAAGTTTTGATGTTTCATAGGTTTTGGTGTTATCTCAGGAACCCAAATACTGCTACCACCGTAAGTTTAGATATTATTATTCTTTTATCTATTAGACTATCCCACCTTAACATTTGTACATTTGTGTGTATGTGTATGGTCTAGGAGAAAAAAATTAAAGGTTTATATTAAAATCTTGATTATGAGGTTTTAGAGTTGATTTGAAAAGTTCTCAAGCACTGCAAACTACTGTGGTGGTCATTAATATATTGGATGTGAATAAGTTATTAACATTTCATTTTTATCCTATACTTTGGACCTTTACCTCTGTAACTTTCAAAATTAAAAGGAAATAATATGATGAAACAAAATAAGTCTAAAATATAATTAAGAAAGTTGATATCAATTTTATAGATTTTTCATATAATTAATGAATCATTCTTATAATGGCAATTTTTAAAAAGATTTTATTTATTTATTTGAGAGAGAGAGAGAACATGAGGGGGGGTGGAGTGGCATAGGGAGAGGAAGAAGCACACTCCCTGCTGAGCAGGGAGCCCAACTCAGGGCTTGATCCCAGGATCCTGGGATCATGACCTGAGCCAAAGGCAGATGCTTAACCTACTGAGCCACCCGGGCACCCCATAATGGCAATTTTTAAAACAAAACTGTCCAACACATTTTAGAAACCACCAATTAAAAGACAGGGGGATAGGGACCTTGAAAGTAATATTTCAAAAGTAAGAGCTTTAATAAAGTTCAATATTACTAATAATAAATTTCAACTACCACAATATAATAAAAATAATATACTTTGGGAGCAGAGATATCAGAATATAATTAGTAAATAGTTAATAACCTAGAATTTTTCCTGCAAAAATTGGCAAAAGAACTACATTGCAAATAGAGCAATAAAGTATAACATTCAAACTTCTTTTGCAGTGGGATGATTTATTCAAACAAGATCTTGCAAGTAATCACACATAAAACATATCTGAAAGCACACCTTTTGTGGAATGATAGGTGTTAAAATGATTTTATGTGGGAATCATCTAGGAAGTTTTAAAAGCATATAAAGCAGATTTGCTCACAGACAATTAAAAATAATAGGGATACCTGTAGGGGCTCAGTTGGTTAAGTGTCCAACTCTTGATTTTGGCTCAGGTCATGTTCTCTGGGTCCTGAGATCAAGCCCTGAGTAGGGCTCCCGGCTCAGCCCAGTCTGCCTGAAATTCCCTCTCACCCTCTCCCTCTGCGCTTCCCCCCACTCTCTCTCACACTCTCTTTTCCTCAAATAAATAAATAAAATCTTTTTAAAAAATTAAAATAATAATCCTTCTAAGTGATTCTAACATGCATCAGGGGTGAGAACCAGGCTCTGAAAGAATTAGAGGATGATTTGGAGACACATTTACTTGGACCACCCCTGTCAACATAAGAATCTGAGAAATAGACTTTGAAGACCACTGGAATAGTGGATTGGTTCTACTCGACAATAAGTAAATGAATTATATTTTGAAATAAGTAATATCAATAAAATAAGTTCAAGAATAAACATAATGTATGTTACTTAGTCCTTTGAACAGAAGAGGATGTGATGATATTGAATATATCAGAGATGAAACAAGGAATTATGAAATAAGAAAGCAAGCCACCTGATACTGAGAAAAATTCCTTCATTTGAAGAAGTTAGTAAGAGTTAAAAGCCATCAGTCAATTAATTTACATTTGTATTGTCTAGTGTGAGACACCTGGAGTTACACATTGCTGAGCTTCCTTGATTCCTACTCTCAAGAAATCATAATTAAAAAAGAACTTTCCAGTTAGAATACATGTACACAATTTATATAAGACATGGTGTTATATATTATATAACATAGTATATATATAATAGTATATATAATATACTCTATATGCCTACATATACACACATGTAAGTTCATTTTAAAAAGATTAAATAACTTTGGCCTTTGGTGGCAGAAACCTGTTGATAGGTTATTATGTATTTTTCATTATTAATTAAATGTTATGTTTAAATATTATATAAACATATTTTTAGCAATTATTTAAGTAACTAAAAACTTTGTTAATGAACTTCTGCCCGATAGATTACATAAAAATGAAGATTTTAGTGTTAATTTTTAGGGTCACCTACACATTCTTTCATCCTGGATTTCTCTTTTCATTTCAATTTTGGTTGAATATAGTCTACCTGAAAATTGAAACAAATCCTCTAATTATGCTGCAAAGAATGAGTGATATTAGTGTCTATTCCCTAAAAGCTAAAAATGGTTTTTTTGTGAGCCACACAAGTTTTTTTTTAAACTAGAAAATAAAAATACAAGCTTTAAAAAAATAATCTCACTACAAATAGAAGCACTTAGACTGGTAATACAAATGATTGCTATAAAATGTATCTCATTTTTATGTATTAATAAAAATGTGATATTTTTCTCAGATGGGGAAAGTGTAATAACTTTAGGAATTCATAACCCCTGAAGTATATAACTCATTTCCTGATATTTTTGCAAATGTCTTAATAAAAATTCAAGGTTATGGAAATCTTTTTTAAAATTAAATTTGCTTTAATCAATGGAAAAATCTGACCACATTGCCACTTCTCAGTAAAAAAAAAAAAAAAAAAAAAAGATTGCAAACACTGCAAATCTCAGTTTAATTCAAGACTGAAGGTCTTAACCCTGGCTGGCTAATTGGGCATGTTTGACATTTGCTTTATTGCCTTGTTCTTTTTCACTTTGAATTTCTTCTTTAGTGAAGACAAAATTCTTGACAACCACACTGCCCCAGAGATTAGATTTGTAGCAAAGAGGTCAAGTCTCTCTATATTTATATTTCTCCTAAATTCTCATTCTTTTTAATAATATTATCCATTCCTTACCCTCTCTGGGATAACTTATTCACCTAACCTTTGTCATTCATGGTATTATTATTGGGGTCACTATTTCTTGTAATCAGAGTGTATATTTTGTTATTAGTTTAAAATACAACCTTTTTTTTAATAGGTTGCCTCTCAGATGTTGATAACAGCAGGGACTGAATGGTGCCTTGAGGAGGTATCTATTTCTTAAATTACTTCAAAGTTTTAAGTCTAAATCATCTCAGGAAGTTGGAGATATTTCACTGTTTACAGAGAGATTTTAGAGTTTCCTTGGTGTCTTCATCACTGTGGTATTCAGGTTTTTCAACATCTAACCTAAGCAGACCCCCTTTGGTCCCTTGTGCGTGTATTTATTCATTCAGCAAATACTTATTTAGCATTCACCACATCCTAAGAATTGTGCTAGACAGAATCTTCCAAGTCCTCCTTCTTCCCAACTCTTTTTTCTCAGGGCAGACCTCGTACCATGTACTGAATGGTTTCTCTCTCATTTCTTCTTCCTCCCCTTTAATCTTTCATATTTGTTACCCTCAAAATATCTCTTTCATGACTAATCCTGTTTTGGAGACTGCGTAGAAAATCTGAATGAAGAGAGGTGATACTGAGAGTGGTCCAAGGAAAATGGGGTTTGGGGACTGGCTCACTTGTTGCCTGGTAAGTAAAGAGGACACCATCCTGAATGGTATTTGGGTATGGTTAGCCCTTGGCAAATGTGGTGGCCTAACTGCTGATGATTTCACTGAAGGTAACCTGGGAAAATGGTACAAGGGAAGGTACAAAGGTGCATCATGAAGGTGCAAAGATTCAAACATTTAAAAAAATATGGAGGCAACAATTCTTACAAGGACCTCAGAGTTGGCTGGTTAATGCTACACTGAATTGACTTCTTGCACAGGAATAATGAGAAACTGAGGAATGTTAGCAAGCAGTAACAGATTACGTATAGGGCTAGAGGTTATCTTTGGTAGGTTACAAAGAGTTTTGTCTGCTGAAGTGGAACTGTGGACCCAGCTGGGCTACTAACTCATGACTTGATATTTAGATTCATAGAATTCCATAGATGTTCAAATGTCCAGACAAGGCAGATCCTTTATGCTGAATTCACAGCTCTGGTTAGGATGGGCTGGGGGCAGCTGGATGAATGAATGCCCCTGAGGATGTTGGCATGAAGAATCCCCTGAACTATCAGAGTTTGCAACAGAGGTTCTTCTCTTCCTAGTAGGTAGGACATCTGCTGTGCTAGAAGATGCTATAGAGGCTCCTCCCCTTCAAGGCAACAAGTTCATCCTTCAGGAGCTGTACCTATTTCCTCCCCTGGCTACCAGGCTGATAACTAGATTTAAATCCCAATATCATCCAGGTGAAGGAATACTTAAGGGAGGAAATATAGAACACGATGAAGGAGATGTGAGTATTAACACGCACTGGGATTGAATTTTGAACATATCAATAGGGTGAGATGTAAGGTTAAGTAATCAAGAACTTATTCACTTGGGGGCACTTTTTGGGGAGCACAGGATTTAACACCCTGGCATTACCCTAGAGGATGAGGCAAATTTTCTGCTTGGGTGGCTCTTACAGGCCTGAAGAAGTTATTCCCCATGCTGAGCAAAGTAGAAATGCCTGAGCTGCACTGGCAGATGGTAGAGGAATGAGCAGAAGGGAGGGAATTGAGCGTACTAGAATAAATATGTTGTATGAGGCCAGAAGACCCACCAGGGGATTATGTTCCACAGGAAGGCCCAGAGAACACAGCATTCACCATTGAGAATGCACTGGCATCATTAAGGAGTTCAGTGGTGACTCTCCTCTGTAGGCCAGGGATGGTGCTAGGAAAGGCAGTCACAGAGCTGAGATGATTAACATCCATGGGGATAACCCCTCCATCCCAGTACTAGGGACAAGGTGGCATTGCTTAACTGCCAGAATTCAGGAGATTCTAATTAATATGATAACCTAAAAGGTCAAACAGGCAGCTGAAGGACAACATGGTTTGCCAGCCTTTTAGAACCACCCCCATCTAACGGGCTGGCAACACAAAGCCACACTTCCTCTGTCTTACTCCCAGCCAGTGACTGAGCATGATGGGGGTGCCAGTGTATTTTCCTTTGGGAGGATCACTGGACTCCTTTAATGGGTAAATTTGGTTCAAGGACTCCCCATTAGCTTGCTTGAAACCTGCTTGAACTGCACTGTAGGCTGGGAATCCTGCTCACTTGTCCTTCCTTACTGCTCTCCTTTCACAGATGCCAGACCTCAATGCCCTCCTTGCCTACTACACCTGCTTCCTCCCCTTCATTCATCACAGGCATTTTCTCCAATAAACATCTTCTCATCTAATTCTACCTGGGAAGCTGCTTTTCATAGGAATAAAGAGGCAAAAGCACAACTTGTTTGAATGAATCAGTGTTTTTTCTGATTATAACACTGGGTACAAGTGGGTATGCAGGAGAGTGTGAATTTTAAAGAGATATAGCAAAATGGTGGAAAGTAACTGAATTATGATATTTGTTTTGTTTTGTTTTAGCTTGCCACATTGAGGAGTTTTGGTTTTTTTAGGGGCCTGGGGAGCCATCAAAGGGGACTGCTAGATAAGATTTGTATTTTATTAGATTCACTCAGCTTTGTCAAGAAAGGAACATAGGTGTATTTGACTTAGGAAAGAGGAGACTACATCTAGTAAAACTAACTGTTGGAATGGAGAGTAATGGACAAATTTAAGAGAGATTATGTGATAATCAACAAAGACTGGTTTGATTGATTACAGACTGATTATGATAAGGAGGAAATTGACAAGGATAAATTATAGATTCACTTGAACAAAGGGTAGTGAAGATAATGAACATGGAGTCTTGGAACAGAACATAAAAGGCATGAGATATCATGAGTTTGGGTACATGGGGAAAATGCAAGTAATGTTACCTGTTCAATATATGGGTTGAAGGTTAGGAGAGAGAATCAGTAGGACAAAGATAAGGTAAATGTTAACATATATAATAAATGTTCTCAAAGTGGTTAAGATTGCCCAGGGTGGCTATCCAGAGTGAAGAAAGAAGACAGCTGAGAAATGGAACAAGTTACATCATAATTTCCACTTAAAAACACCTACAAATATATAATATATATTTCTGACTCTAGAATATTGAAGACAGCTCAAAGTAAGGGGAAATGGCATCCTTTACTGATTTATATTGGCTGACTAGCAATAGTACATATTATAAAAATTGCTACAAAGATTCTCACACCATGTCTAATAAACTACACAACAGTTATGGGTATCAATCAAAAGGAAAAGAGAAAATTATTCAGATTTGAGTCTACATTGAGTTTAGTTTGGTGTCTGGTGGGCTCTTTATGACCAACTTATGTGTGGACTCAGGAGAGTCCTGTGAAAGAATTCGTTTTCACAGGAAAAGAAGCCAGGCATGTTGTGCTTAAACCTGTATGAATGTTTTAGTCTTCAAAGGAGATTGGTGGATGTGCAAAATTATGGTTGAATTGGACAATCTACACAAGTAGGTGAGATCAGGTGGCAATAAAATATGCTCTATTGCTGTAGTGTTAAAGAGCAGGAAGGTTAGAGTGATGTCTGAATACAGCTCCACTACTTATTAGCCATGTACCTTTGAGCAAATGATTTAACCTCTATAAGTCTCCATTTTCCTAACTATAAAAGAGGGCTAAACATTTGGCACAGAAAATGGCACACAATAAACAGCTAAAGAATGTTAGTTATTATCGTTACTATTACATCATTCTGTCTGCTCAACATTTCATGGGTCCTTTTACTCCGAAGATATTTCCTCTCTTTGGCTCTGGGAAATTAACTCCTATAATGTCTTTCCCTTTGTTTCACAATTTACTTTTTGACCTTCTGTTGGTCTGATACTCTATTAAATTATTCTGTGTTTCATCTTTCCTTTTATATTTTCTACCTCTTTGTATTTTTGCTCTTTGCTCTGAAAGATTCCATCGCATTCTATCCTCTGGTCCTTTCACAGATTTTTAAAATATGTAATCATATTTCAAATGTCTAAGAGCTTTATTTTTCTGTAATCTTTCCCTTTTATAGAATCATATTCTTGTTTTGTGGAAGCAATATATTCTTGATTTTCCCCAGTGTTATATCTAGATCTTTTTATATCTAGCTAGCTAGCTTGCTAGATATTGACACAGTCCTTGAAACATCTGTTTCTTCTCCGTTTGGATGGTCTTTCATTTATTTTGGCCTTTTTTCATTCTATAGGTTTTCTTCAGATTTCTGGTGATCCTTGACTATCCCTTTTGTTTTTGCTAACATGCATTGGTCTGCCTCCTCCCTGAAAGGGGCAGCCTGAATGAACTAGCAGTGGACAAGACATGTAAATCAATTAAAATAAGAGAAAGAGAGAGAGAGAATGAAAACAGTTATTGTTTCTATGTAAATCTCAACAACAGATAATTACTAAAAATCATTACTGCACGATTTTTGTAAGCATGGCAATAAAACTGCGTAAAAGCTGAACTTCTAGAATGATTTGCATTCAGTTTATTTCATGAGTGTCTTAAGTTCTCATACCCCTTTAAAAAAACTGATATTAGCTATTTAGTCAATACCTTAGAGTATGGTAGGGTAAGATCAGTAAGTGTATACTCACCTTGGACCTAAGTGAAAAGATTGTGTCTAAATGTACATTCATAATTTTAAAGCTAAAATGAAATATGTAAGATATCCAGGTATCATTTCTGGGATTTCTGATTATAAATGACTTTTTGATCTACTGGCTAAAATACTAATAGAATCACATTAGAAGTGTGTACTAAAATGACAGATTTGTCTTTAACAAATACAAAAAAGAATAGTTACTATATAAATACTACATTTATACTACTATACAGTAGTATAAATAATACTATATTTTCACATATGTATTTTCTCTCATTTTTTAAATTATGTTAATCACCATACATTACATCATTAGTTTTTGATGTAGTGTTCCATGATTCATTGCTTGCGTATAACACCCAGTGCTCCATGCAGTATGTGCCCTTTTTAATAACCCATCACCAGGCTAACCCATCCTCCTACCCCCCTCCCCTCCAGAACCCTCAGTTTGTTTCTCAGAGTCCATAGTCTCTCATGGTTTGCACATATGTACTTTTTAGATTATTTTAGGGCTTCTTGTATAATCAATGTACTTAGTATACATTTTTTAATATGAGGAAGATCTCTGCTATACAAGGAGAAATCCACTAACCGGAAGTATCATTATCACCTCGAAACTTGTTAGAAATGTAGATTTTTAAGTCCCTCCCAGACTTACTGAATCAGAATCTGCATTTTAACAAGGTCCCCAGGTGATTCTTACGTTCATTAAAGTCTGCATCAACAGATAGGAAACAGGATCAAACTGAGAGTCATTATTCCTCATTCTAGAATTAGTTGTGCCTTTTGATATGTTTTATGTTGAAAATCATACTTCAAAATCTTGGAAGCTTTGGTATAACATATTCATAAAAAAAGTTAAGGGAAGAACAATGAGCAGCATTTCATTTCATATATTTGCATGAAAATTCATGTACTTGGGAACAGTCATGCACTGAAAAAGTCTGGTGAAAATAAAGGCAAAGAGAAAATAACTGGCTTGGTCATATTAGAAATGACAAAATTGAATCAGAGAAAAGATATAGTAATGGTGGACATTTTAACTAGGCAGACAGTTTCTGGATGATTCAGTGTAAAAGCAGGACGGCTGATAAATTTTTCACTTTAATTGATGGCAATGTCGATTTTACCACTGAGAAAGAAGAACAAGTGACAAGAAGTTTTACTACTGTTGTCCTAATTTTTACCATCAAGGAAGAGCCAACTGATGAATTGGAAATAATAGGATGTTGGTGAAGCAGTTAGCTGTTTTAGTCTGTGATAGCAAGGGAAATCAAGGCAGAGCCAGACTGACAGGCTAGATTAGGGGAAGTAAATCTCACAAAAAAAACTGAAAGAATGTTGGATATGATCCCTTAGCCTGAGTTTCTAAAAGAAACGTGGTCAGAAGAGAAACACTCCAGAAAGAATTCACTTACAATTCCAATGGAGAAAAAAGAGAAATGTAGCTGAAAGAACCATTGGAGCCGAACAGTAAGCTTTACAAGGACACGGACAGAGATGAGAAGATATGAAGAATGAACACATGGATTAGTTATTTCAGAATAATGACAGGAAAGTTCAACTCTAGAAAGACATAGGCCCATAGGTGTAGACTGCATTGTGGAGATTGTGATATAATCTCCTTAGCCATGAGAAGGAAGCCAGATTTCACAAATCTTACTTCCTCTCTTTTCACTTGTATTATAATTATTTGCTCACATTTCTCTCCCTCACTAAATTGAGGACAGAAACCAGGTCTGATTGATTTTATATTACCAAAATACAGTATAAACTAAAAACTCATTAAAGTAGAAACTCATTCAACTCTGTTAAATGGATGAGAAGAAGAATAAACAGTAACAGAGTTATAAGAACTGCTATTATAGAAGCTATCTCTCAAAATATTATTATATGTATTTTAAAAAGCTGTGATGATGGGGCGCCTGGGTGGCTCAGTCATTAAGCGTCTGCCTTCAGCTCAGGTCATGATCCCAGGGTCCTGGGATCAAGCCCCGCATCGGGTTCCCTGCTCCACAGGAAGCCTGCTTCTCCCTCTCCCACTCCCCTGCTTGTGTTCCCTCTCTCGCTGTGTCTCTCTCTGTCAAATAAATAAATAAAATCTTAAAAAAAAAAAAAGCTGTGATGATGACTAAATAATCTTTTTAGGATTTTGTAAAATTCCAAATTAGGTAAAAAGGAGTTTCTCCTGAACTCAGAGAGGAGGAAAATTAAATACAGTACCCTGGTCTTGATTAAATAGATCCAAGGTGATTTAGAAAACATGAAGAATAAAATTCCAAATTGTAATTTTTCTATGCATTTTGCTTATATCTGAATAGATGTTACTTGGACACAGTTAAAAAAATCAGAATATGCCAAGGTACATTATTAATTGTGTACTTCTTTAATTTCATGTTGATTATGCTTAGTTTTCAGTTTTCATAAGCATGTATGTAAACAACTTAACTTTTGCTTATTTGTGTGATGTAAATAAAATTCACATTATGCTTAAATTCCTACCCTATTCTCTTCCATAGCTACCACTTCTATTAGTTTCTTCTGGAACATTTCATAGCTTCTTTATGTATTGATACATGAACATGAATCTACATTTTTATTCATTTTCCCCTTTTTTTATATAAATAGCACAGTATATACAATTAGTACACATAATCATTTCCAAATTATTTTTTGGTAATCTTTCCACATACATATACAAACAGATTTCTGTTTCCACTTTTTTTTTTTTCTTCAGAGAGAGAGAAAGAGAGTGGGCGTATGGGGAAGGGTGTGGTGGAGGGGAAGAGAGAGAGGAAGAGAGAAAATCTTAATTAAGCAGGCTCCACGCCCAGCACAGAGCCTGATGCAGGGCTTGATCTCACAACCCTGAGATCATGACCTGAGCTGAAATCAAGAGTCTGACACTTAACTGACTGAGCCACCCAGCCACCCCTGCACTTTTTATTATGGAAATTTTAAAAACAAATATAGGTAGAAAGAATAGTATAACTAAGTTCCAGCACTAATTATGAGTACTCTGCTACTCTTGCTTTATCTAATCTACATTTCTATTTTTTCTTGGAGTATTTTAAAACAGATCTCACTTATTTTAATTCACCAATGAATAGTTTGGTATATATCTCTAACAGATAAGGATATTTATTTACTTGCATAACCACAATGCCACTATCACACTCAGCTAAATCAATAATAGCTCATTTATGTAACCAAAATCTCAGATTGTGTTCAAGTCCCTCCCCATCTTTGCTCAAAATCCATTTTGACAAATGGTTTATTTGCAAACAAGTCTGTAGATTGCATTTGGTTGATATGTCTCAAAGTCTCTTCTAATCTATAACATTTCTCTCTCTCATTTTTTCTCCCTAAACTCCCTCCTCCTCCTTTCTTTAAATTTAAGGGTCATTGTCTTGTAAAATTTCCCATATTCAGATTGAGTTGTTTCCACATTCAAGTGTGGATGACTGTAACCTCTTGGTATTTTTTTTTTTTTTAAGATTTTATTTATTTATTTGAGACGGAATGAGAGAGAGAGAGAGCACATGAGAGGGGGGAGGGTCAGAGGGAGAAGCAGGCTCCCTGCCGAGCAGGGAGTCCGATGCGGGACTCGATCCAGGGACTCCAGGATCATGACCTGAGCCGAAGGCAGTCGCTTAACCAACTGAGCCACCCAGGCACCCCCAACCTCTTGGTATTTAACATGGTCCTCTTCCCACTCTATTTCCTGTAAAGGAATAGTTAGAATTAGAGGATTTATTTACCAGGTGCTTTATTAGATTCAAGGGTAATTATTTACAAGCATCCTTCATAAGTGATTCTATCTTCTTCCTGATGCATCTCAGCAGGATGCAGGTATCACAGGATAGTTACACTTGTAGTAATTAATCAGCACGTTTAGGTGGTATCAGCCTGGTTCATTCAGTATAAAATTCCCCTTCAAGTCTCCCCTAATGCTTTTAGCAGTCACTGATGATTGTTGCCTGGATCCATTATCTCATAAGGAGTTGCAAAATGATAATTTAATAATTCTATCATCCTTCTTGTTTTAGTTTGCTGTAATTTTTTGATAAAGAACTTTCACTCACCAACTTTTGAGGTACGGTGAAATACCTACAGGAAAGATAGGATATTTAACATATTTCTGAAATAATGAATTGGTTTTCCAGCATCCTGTAATAGTGACTGATGGGGTATTTTTTTTTTGTCATTTTGAACTCGTGAATTTTTATATATTTAATATATTTTAATTTGCTGTGATCATAATTCCTTTGAAGCTTTAATTGCCCTATTTCATCATTCAATTGCATTGCCATTTTTTTAACTGATGCATATTATTCTGTTGTATGGATACACAATAATTTAACTAATCCTCTACTGATGGGCATCTAGGTTATTTCTGATCTTTTGCTATAACATGTAATACATTATAGTATATAAGTTGTTTCACACATGTATGAATATATATTAAGGATAAATTCCCCAAAGTGAAAATGGTCAAGTGATATACACATTTAAAATTTTGTACTGGAAGTCCTAGCCACAGCAATCAAATAACAAAAAGGCATAAAGGACATCCAAATTGATAAGGAAGAAGTAAAACTGCCATTATTTACAGAAGACATGGTAATATATAGAGAAAACCTGGAAGTCTCCCCCAAAAAAACTATTAGAACTGATAAATGAATTCAGTAAAGTCACAGGATACAAAATCAATTTGCAAAAATCTGTTCTAATGAAGCAGCAGAAAGAGAAATTAAGACAGCAATCTTACTTACAATTGTACCAAAAATAATAAGATACCTAGGAATAAACCTAACCAATGAGGTTGAAGACCTGTATTCTGAAAACTATAAAACCCTGATGAAAGCAACTGAAGATGATATAAAGAAATGGAAAGACATTCCATGCTCATGGGTTGGAAGAACAAATATTGTTAAAGTGTATATGCTACCTAGAGCAATCTATACATTCAGTGTAATCCTTATCAAAATACCATTGACATTTTTCACAGAGCTGGAACAAATAATCCTAAAATTTGTATGGAACCAGAAAAGACCCCAAATAGCCAAAGGAATGTTGAAAAAGAAAACCAAAGATGGTGGCATCACAGTATCAGACTTGAAGCTATACTACAAAGCTGTAATCATCAAGACAGTATGGTACTGGCACAAAAACAGATACATAGATCAATAGAATAGAATAGAGAGCCCAGAAGTGGACTCTCAACTCTATGGTCAACTAACCTTCAACAAAGCAGGAAAGGATATCCAATGGAAAAAGGACAGTCTCTTCAACAAATGGTGTTGGAAAAATTAGACAGCCACATGCAGAAGAATAAAACTGGACCATTTTCTTACACCATACCCAAAGATAAACTCAAAATAGATGAAAGACCTAAATGTGAGACAGGAATCCATCAAAATCCTAGAGAACACAGGCAGCAACCTCTTTCACCTTGGCCGCAGCAACTTCTTGCTAGACACATCTCCAAAGGCAAAGGAAACAAAAGCAAAAATGAATTATTGGGACTTCATCAAGATAAAAAGCTTCTGCACAGCAAAGGAAACAGTCAACAAAACTAAAAGGCAACCTATGGAACAGGAGAAGATATTTACAAATGTCTTATCAGATAAAGGGCTAGTATCCAAAATCTATAAAGAACATATCAAACTCTACACCCAAAAAACAAATAACCCAGTCAAGAAATGGACAGAAGACATGAACAGACATTTCTCCAAAGAAGACATACAAATGGCCAACAGACACATGAAAAAATGCTCCACATCATTTGGCATCAGGGAAATACAAATCAAAACCACAATGAGATACCACATCACACCAGACAGAATGCTAAAATTAAAAAGTCAGGAAATGACAGATGTTGGTGATGATGTGGAGAAAGGGAAACCCTCTTACACTGTTGGTGGGAGTGCAAGCCAGGGCAGCCACTCTGGAAAACAGTATGGAGGTTCCTCAAGACATTAAAAATAGAGCCACCCTACGGCCCAAAAATTGCACTACTAGGTATTTACCCCAGAGATACAAATGTAATGATCCAAAGGGGCACATGCACCCCAATGTTTATAGCAGCAATGTCCACAATAGCCAAACTATGGAAGGAGCCCAGATGTCCATGGATGGATGAATGCATAAAAAAGATGTGGTATATACAAACAATAGAATATTACTCAGCCATCAGACAGGATGAATACTTACTATTTACATCGATGAGGATGGAACTGGAGAGTATTATGCTAAGTGAAATAAGTCAGAGAAAGACAATTATCATATGGTTTCACTCATATGTGGAATATAAGAAATAGCACAGAGGATTGTAGGGGAGGGAGAGAAAACTGAATGGGAAGAAATCAGAGAGGGAGACAAACCATGAGAGACTCTTGACTCTGGGAAACAAACTGAGGGTTGTTGGAGGGGAGGTGGGTGGGGGGATGGGGTAATTGGGTGATGGGCATTAAGGAAGGCACGTGATGTGATGAACACTGGGTGTTATATGCAACTAATGAATCACTGAACTCTGCCTCTGAAACTAATAACAACTGTGTTAATTGAATTTAAAATAAAAAATAAAAGCTTCTGTACAGCAAAGAAAAGAATCAATAAAATGAAAAGACAACCTTTGGAATAGGATAAAATATTTGCCAATTTCATCTATAATATATTAATATATTCCCAAAGTGCAGTGTAGGTCATTCTTTTTCAAATGTTCTTTTGGAATGTTTAGTTTTCTGCATATAAGACTTGTGTAGTATTAGGTATTCCTAGATAGTCTACTTTGTTTGTATTCTAAAAGATAATTTTTTCTATTATACCTTTACCTGGATGTTGTATGCATATGGCAATATTTATGTTAATTTTGGACCATGTTACCCTATCAAGTTATCATGTTTTGCTGCTCTTTCCTTACATTTACATCATTTCATGGGGTTTCTTATGTATGTTAGGGTAGCAGTAGTAGTCTTATAGCTGTGTTCTTTCTTACAACCCAGTGGTTTTCTTCTCTGCTGCCACATATAGAACTTCCTGAATATACTACCTTTCTGGGTGATTATTTAGGTATTGCCGCCTCCTCAAAACCAAACTTGGTTCACAGAGGTTTCTGTCACCATACTAACTCATTACCATAGTCTTGTACCAGTGTTCAAAACATGAGATGCATAATGTATACTAATTGTGCTTCACCTTTCCCTTTTAGGAAAAGTACTTTCACTGAGATGTACTGCTGTTAGGCTATCTCATCATTCTCCATGGCTCTTCATTTTTTCCCCCATAGAACTTCTGCTTACTCTTTGCTGATGTTGGCAGTTTTTACATGTATTTTGGAGACTTCAATTACATGTGTCTTTTACTTCTACCCAAAATGAAAATTAAAGCTTTATTTTTTATTTTTCTTGTTGTATTTGGATGGTTCCAAGAAAAAGAGAAAGTATTAGCTAATGCCACAATTTTATACCAGAATTCTATGAATTGCCATTATTAACCTCTCTCAGAAATTGTGAAATGAGGATAAAGAGAAAAGATCAGGAAATAGTCTGTTACAAACTTTAAAGGGTCTGAGATTTGACCTATTCACAAACTGGCAAATAAGCCGGCCACAGTGTCATGCATGGTGCTAGAAGACATGAATTTCCTGGGTCAGAGACAAAAAACTTCATTACTCACAGCAGAAGGTATATACAGATGAATGTTTTTATCAGTTTCTTGAATCCCATTTCCAACAAGGGTGATGCTAATGGGCCTACACGGCTACCTGTGCATGCACTGAATTATGTTACACAAGAGGAACTCTGAGTCTAAGAAACTCACTACTTTATTATACCAGTAAGCAAGCATGCTCTTTGTCCCAGAGGAAGACATTACTTCATCCTTAAAACTTGCTTGCTGCAAACACAATCCTGACATATTACCTAAGTAAAAGCAGTTAGGACCCTATATTCTTACATACCCAACCTTAGCAAGAGTGTAGGCGAGATCCATGGAGGATTGTATGACTTTCTTCCAAATGTTATTTTGATATTCAGAACGTGGAGGAAAAAAATTCTTTTAAAGCCAAAAATATAAACAATGTCATTCTAGTTAAAGTTACATATTGTATTACTAAAATATATTTTGTGAGCACTTGAAAAAAACAGATTACTGAAGAAATGAGTTTACTAAGATAAGCTATATGGAGTTAAGAGTTTCCTCTCAGAAAAAATTTTATTTTTTCAGAGCAAAGGAATTTGGCAGGCATAATATATTTGAATTTTAGAAGACTTCCTTGTGGAAAATTGAACAGTATATAATGGGAGATTTATAGCTGATTTAATGAGAATAAGATTATTATAAAAATGATATTGCTTAGGGACGCCTGGGTGGCTCAGTCGGTTAAGCGCCTGCCTTCAGCTCAGGTCATGATTCCAGGGTCCTGGGATCGAGTCCCGCATCGGGCTCCCTGCTCCGCGGGGAGCCTGCTTCTCCCTCTGCCTCTGCCTCTCTCTCTCTATCTCTCATGAATAAATAAATAAAATCTTAAAAAAAAATGATATTGCTTAGACAATTCAACCCTGGAGGGAGGTTAATTGTGAACATACCTGCCACCCACAAAGTTGATTTTTCCATTAGTTACATTATAAATAGCATCTAAAATGGAATAGCAGAAATACTGTTGTATTATAACAGTATTTTATGACTTTACTATAAATTCATAATATCATGGTTTGCTTATTTTTAAGAGTAAGATGAAGCATAGACAGAAATTAGAGATTGGTTTAGTATTATCATATGAAAAGCACTTGAAGGAACTGGCATACTTTCCATCAAAAATAAGACAGACAATAAGGAGAATAATAGGTCTATTTTAGAAGAAAAATTAAGGTTGTTTTATTTGGTCACTGAGGATTGAGCCTGGGTCTACAAGTAAAAGATAATGGGCTGGCTAATTTGAATTCAACATAAAGAAAAAAAATCTAGCAATATGTCCTATGATGGAATAGCATTTGAGATAAAGTAAATTCAATCCAAGGATGGCTCCCGGCTTTGTGGGTCCTGAAGTTTTTGCAATTTGGGGGGCCATCTTTAAAAAAACAAGCAGAAATACACAACTGGAATATGATATAGGTACAGAAGTAATTATTTTTTTTAAAATACTTTATTTATCCATTTGAGATAGAGCATGAGAGAGAGAAAGAGCACACAAGTAGGGGGGGAGGGCAAAGGGGTGGGAAGAAGCAGGCTCCCCACCAAGTAGGAAGCCTGACTCAAAGCTGAATCCCAGGACCCTGGGATCATGACCTGAGCCAAAGGCAGATGCTTAATCCACTGAGCCACCCAGGCGTCCCCCAGAAGTAATTATTTTTTAGAAAGAGAAAATATCCAACAAAGTACATGTTTCCAAAAGATGTCAAATACCAAAAAATTAACCAATATTTTAATTAGTTAAGCATCTGATATGCTTATATAATATTCCCAACACCCTATATTTTTGACTATATGTACTTCGAATCTTTTTTGGATAATACTCTTCTTATTATATTAGGTATTAGAAAGATAACAGTTCTTTGTCTGGCATGGTTAGCTAATTTATCTCAAAATTATAATTTAGAAATGTTTCTTTCAGCTTCATATCTCATTTGTAGTAATGCTATATTTTTTCTAACTCAGATTTCTGAATCTGTGACTATATCACTTCTAATCTCATTTTAGTTCCTACTCTTTAGTATAGTTTCCAGGTGGATCTTTAACTTAGGTTAAAAAAAATCAGCCTTTTTGGATGTAATTAGGTACTTCTAGTAACGTAGAGATTATTGCCACCATCTTTGAAGAATCAAAACATCCACAAATTAAAGAAAGTGTTATTTTTAATAAAACATTGCTGCTCATTTTAAGTTAAATTGTTTTAGGTCATTTTTCTTTGGCGTATTACATCTAATTATTTTGATTCTATATCCATGGAAGTTTTCTTTATTGTTCTTATAGATTGTCATAGTACTTTTCTAGATTACTTTAGTGAAATATGAACAGCTTTAAAGAAAACATGTCAGAGAAGAATGGAAAAGGTGAGAATATGAGAAGGATGGGAAAGGTAAAGCACATCAAATAAATCCTTATGGTGGTCAGAATATTATTCAAAGGGCGCCTGGGTGGCTCAGTTGGTTAAGCGACTGCCTTCCGCTCAGTTCATAATCCTGAAGTCCCAGGATCGAGTCCCGCATCGGGCTCCCCGCTCAGCGGGGAGTCTGCTTCTGTTTCTGACCCTCTCTCCTCTCGTGTTCTCTCTCTCATTCTCAGATGAATAAATAAAATCTTAAAAAAAAAGAATATTATTCAAAGAAAGTAAAATATTACAAACAGAAAGAAATTTACTGATAAGATAGAATTTTAACAGCGCTTTCAATTCGCCCAAAGGATTTTTAATCCAGCTACTGACAGAAAAACTGTACGCATTTTTTTGGGATGCTTGGTCTCCTTTGCACCCAAAGGAATGTAAGTATTCAGCTGAGCTTTGGCTCTGAATAACACAGTATCATTTTCCACTTCAGAAGGGGCTGTCTTGTGCACCTGCTAGTTCAACACCCCATGGTAATATTATGTAGTACAGCTTAAAAGCAGATATGATACACATACTTTCCATAGAAGAATATTCCTCATCTGTGAATAAGTGACAAGGGTCTTTAAAAAAATAGTGCAGTTCATATACAAGATTTTAGCTTACTTTTCCCACTTGGACAATTCCAGATTTTTTCCCCTCCTTTTTGTCAAAGAATTTGGATCTTCTATACCCCCTGTTCTTTTTTCATGGAATTGTGTGTTCCTTTACCATCTACACTGTCCTTTATGACTCCTAGGGGGAAAAAAATCTTGACAGCTTCTAACATCACATACAGTTTGTGGAAAACAAAAGTAGCAATTTCTCAGCATTTTTTATTTCCAGATATCTCACAACAACTCAAAATGTTTTTTGTGACTTCTTTTTAACACAACCTCATCCTGATTGATTGATTGATTCATTCATTCAAAAGTAACATCAAACATCTAAAACATAACAAAGAATTATGGTTCTGGAATACAGTGAGAAATAAAATTAATACAGTACATAGCCTCATGAATTTTACATTCTTAAGGGAAGACAGATGTTATAGGCAGAATTGTGCCCCTCCACTCCCAAATTCATACATTGAAACCCTAACTTCCAGTACCTCAGAACATTACCATATTTGGAGACGGGACCATTAAAGAGGTGATTAAGTTAAAATGAGTCCATGAGGGTGCATTAATCCAATCTGACTTGGTGTCCTTAGAAAAAGAGGAAATTTGGACACACAGAGAGACATCAGGATTGTATACACACAGAGAAAAGACCATTTGAAATCATAGTGAGAAGGTGACATCTGCAAGCCAAGGAGAGGGCCTCAGAATAAAATGAACCTGCCAATACCTTGATCTTGGACTTCTAGCTGCCAGAACTAAGAGAAAATAAATTTCTGTTTTTTAAGCCACACTGCCAGTAGTATTTTGTTATCTTAGCCCTAGAAAACTAATAAAACCAACCTTAAATCATCAATACTTTAAAATTACAATTAAGGCAAGAGTATGGTTCTGATGTGGCATGCACCAGACTAAATAGATTTGGAACAATGCTACCATCTTCATACACACACTAAACTCAAAACTAGAGGGATGTCAAGAATTAAGCTGATTCTAATCTTGGCTCAGCAAATAGTAGTGTAATTGGTCAGTTCTTTTGATAAAGTGATTTTTCCTGGCATATGTCATACTTGGTCAGTACTTTCCAGAAGCACTTCTTTGTCTTTCCCCCTCCTCCATCGAAGAATTTAATTCATCCCACCCTATGCTAAGCTAAGGATAAACTTATGACAGCTACATAAGTTCCCCTACTGAGTAATCCCTATACCTAGAGGTTACTTATGGGGTCATTCATTCTACAATCTTCTCAATTATACTTTGAATAATCCCCAAATCTTTATAATTGTTCTAGATATGTTTAATTATTCTAAATGATTCTCAGTTGGTCTAAATAATTCTCAACATTTTCATCGCCCACTAATTCACTGGGTGACCTTAATTTCTCTGCATTTCAGTTCCCTCATCTGTGCACGATGGACTTGAGAGCTACAGTACTATCTCAAAAGTTCCCTCCAGCTGGACCATCCCATGATTCCCCACTGGTAGTGATTGCACTGACAAAACAGATAAAAGATAGTACCTTGCCCTAGGCTAATCTTCTGAAGAAGAATGCTAAAAAATTCACTCTTGTTTCTTCTAAAGAGTAAGTGCGTCAGGATGGAAAGTAACTTACTTTCTAATCATATTATATACTTAGAAAAATGGAAAGAGCTCCAAAATTGGTTCTAAATTGTTATCTTCAGATGTATCACACCAAAGAGTTACAATAAAAATATTTCCCCCCATGGTACTCTTTAAAGTATTTTAGTTGCTTTCTTTTTTGAACTTATCATTTCTTGCCAATAGATACTTGGACTGACTGCTACCTACGTAGGAATCCTATAGATGCCAGGCAATATAACAAGAATCACTTTAATCCACTTGAGAAACACACTGGTACATTGTATCAGATGTTAGTTATAAATGGAGATTACACATGGAGAGCTAATGTCAGGACCTTCCATTCTCTTACTTTTGTGAGAATCTATACATTTTGTTCTAAGTTATGGATGTTTTCTTTTACAAATTGCACTGTATTTCTATCTAGTTTGAGGCCTAGTATCTTGCCATTATAAATGTTTTAGTTTCATATACATGTAGGAAATCAAATTCACTAATAGAACGTCTTGAAAATAGCTGTTATTTAAAATTTATTGACTTTTTCTTTGAAGTCAAATGGTTCTGCCACTATTACTGCGATGAAGTTGTGGACGGTGCTCACCTTCTCTTGTCCTCAGATTCCACATCTATCCATCTCATAGGGCTAAATGAAAATCAATGGACGCATGTACATAAATGCAGCCCAAAAAGGTGACTGAGACATAAAACACAATTAATAAACAGTGGTGGCCTCTGCCTTCTATTGCTCATAATATCCTCATAGACAAAATATTTGGTTTTCCTTATAATGCTTCACAAAGAAATGTATACCATGGGCTTTTAATTTTTTTATATAACCTTTGAAATGAGGAATTTAACAGCTTTATTAGAAGGAAAAACATAGAAATTATTTCCTGCCCTGGCTAGAAAATCATAATTAAAAACCTTCCAACAACAAAAAGGGACATCCTAATTTAGGCACTTCTACCCCAGTAATCAAATGTTTTGCAATTTATTTGATTTCAGTTTTCCAGTGTGAATGAAGGTTTTATAACAGAAACACAATTTATTAAGACAAAGTCCAAAAAACATGCTTAAATATATTTTTGTGTTTTTTTTTTAAGATTTTATTTATTTGACAGAGAGAGAGACAGCGAGAGAGGGAACACAAGCAGGGGGGTGGGAGAGGGAGAAGCAGGCTTCCCACCAAACAGGGAGCCCAACATGGAGCTTGATCCCAGGACCCTGGGATCATGACCTGAGCCGAAGGTAGCCGCTTAACTGACTGAGCCACACAGGCGCCCCTATTTTTGTATTTTTTACTTTTAATTGAGCAACAACTGGAGTTATTGGTTTAAATATAAAGTTCATTATTTTATTTACCACCTAGAGACCTCCAACAGCTTTCCATTGCCTCGAGGATAAAAGTCTAACATTTAAACACTATTTTAAAGTCCTTTTTCTGATATCATTCTAAGCCACTTCCTTTAGGAGTAAATTCTTCAGCTACTCCAAAATATTCATTTAATAGATACTCAACCATACCCAATTATGTCCTAGTCCCAAATCTTTCATACTTCTTCATCCTTCATTAAATTGAACTTCTGCTGTCTGTATCTGAAATACCTCTCACTGCCTCTCTCCACAGATACTTGAAGGATAAAATGTATTGTACACTTTAAAAATCAGTTCAAATGCCACCTCTCCTTTGAAGTTTCCTGACTGCCCCCAAACCCCTCCCCGAAAACCTTTTTTTGTTGTTGCTTCTGCACTTCTCAGTGGTCCTCTAGCACTTTTCAGTTATCTCTTTACAGAACTTAATTCATCATTTTGTACTTAGGTTTATATATTTCTATATTCTATCTTAATGAAGGGAATTCTTCAAGGGAAATGATCTGTTTTTTCATTTCTCTCTACCTATTCCAGTCCTCAAGAGTTTGCTGACTGAATAGATGAGACTCATTTGTATGTAATGTTCACCTGCAACTAATGAATATTACATATGTTTTTGATTTTTAAATTATATCTCCATTTTTTTCTCTAATGTAGACATGTTTTATTATCTCTTGGTATTTCTATTTTAAAACTATTTGTTTATTTTATAAATTATTCAATAGGATAAATATAAGAAATAATGGTTTAGAGAAATATGCAAATATGACTAGTGACTTTTCTTTTTCAAATTCATAAGCTACAGGGTTAATAAGCCATGAGCATTTGACAATCCAAGCATCAAATGGGAAGCACATGTCTTGAAATACATTAACACCACATTTATTGCATTTGAATATTTAAAGGGCTGTTTACCAGATAAAGATAACATTATCATCTTTTGTTTTGCTGACACAATCCATTAATTAATTTTTGATTCATTCAACAAATATTTAGTGAAAATTATTATATGCAAGATGTTAGATCTGATGCTCAGGGAAATATTTCTTACTCTCAAAGAATTTAAATTCTAGGAAGATACGGCATGCATATAAATAAGCCATTGATAAATGACATGAAGTAATAACGTAATACAATAAAAGTTCAAAGTAAGGAAAGATAATTCCCTTTTAGAAATAGAAAACTTTTGAATTGTACCTTAAAACATTAACAGTATCTGGGCAAGTGATGATAGAAAATTACCAATCTTTCAACCTTTTCACATTTGTCCATTTTAAACTCTAGATGAAGAAAAGTGTATAGATACTTACAAACTACCAGAAGCACTTTAGATATACTTAAATCACAGTAAGAACAACATTATGATTGACATCATGATGATAATAACTATATGTATACTGGATGTTGAGTCAAAGCCTGACTGATTTGTCTAATGATGGGTTATTAAGACTAGATTTTTAACAGATTTACTTAGGCTTATGACCAAATCTCTCTTCTAGTTGGGGATATTCAATTATTTTTATCTGGATATTTTAGATAACTGGAATCCGACAAAAATCCCAGGAAAATAATATTGTCATATAGTCATCTAATTATACTTGGGCCACATTCAACCTGAAAAAAGCCATGTATATCTTTTTTTTTTTTAAGATTTTATTTATTTATTTGAGAGAGAGAGAGAATGAGAGACAGAGAGCATGAGAGGAGGAGGGTCAGAGGGAGAAGCAGACTCCCCGCCAAGCAGGGAGTCCGATGCGGGACTCGATCCCGGGACTCCAGGATCATGACCTGAGCCGAAGGCAGTCACTTAACCAACTGAGCCACCCAGGTGCCCAGCCATGTATATCTTTTGAGAATTATTTGTATTGCTCTCTAAAAAATCGTGTCATTTTGCAAAGAATTGGAGTCTTACTTTAGTGAAGAAGTAATAATTTTGCAAGTAATATTTTACTCAAGTGAAAATAAAGTATTTTAAATGAAGTAGTTGGAGTTAATATTTTCTACTATGGCTGATTGACATAAAAAGTAAAATGAAGACAAATAATGTCAATTAAAGTGCTATATAACATTTTAGGAATATAAAAAGGAATGGACATATTCTCCACTGATCTCTCATTTAGGGTTCTTTTAGCTAGCATTACATTTGGGAAATTATAAAGTTTCAAGAAGAAAATGATTCTCACAAACATAAAAAATCAAAGCAGAGTAAACATATAGATATCTGAAAATCAAAAAAGATATGTTTCTATACTAGGGACACTTGGAAAATCCTAGATTTTACAGGATATATTTCATTTCTTTGTTAAAGATGGACTAATAACAAGCTATTTGCAATAGAAAAACATTTTATTGGTAAAATTTTCATTGATAGTAGTAATTAGGTGACCACCGGATTATGGTATTATTCCCAATACCATATATTTTTTTAGTTTTATAGTTTACCTTATACAAATAATGATAATTCTATATTCAGAGCATAAGATTTACTGTATATGTAGAAATAGTAAGAAAAGATATGTTGAAATATTGTTTATTATAAACATAACTGAATTGAAACAAGGTAACTGCATATCAAGTATGATTCCTAACCCTTAGCTCAATTGTTAGAATTTTTCTGAATCAGCAGTTTCCTTTCATTGTGTCCTTCCAGAAATTATTAGGATGGTGAGGTATGGGTGTGTGTTCACGGAGGACATAGGCTATTATGTTTACAGAGGAAATGTGGAATTGACACTGCTATTGATCATACTCTTTTGGCATTTATAGTGCTTTGTGTTCGAGTTATTTACCCAATAGGCATAGAAAGCAAAGTGTAGGGTATTTGCAAAACTAACTTATCAGCCCCACTAAAATATATATATTTTTAAATTCAGTATACAATTTTTAAGAAAATATTGAAGTAGTAACTACAGAAAACAATTAGAACTTGTCTAGACTTTCTTATACCCATTTCATTCTTTACTACTTCTATTATTTGAGTAAGATATAGGACTGAGATTATAATTTTTTGAGTGCTAGACTATCAAAGACCATTAGAATTATGTCAAAGGGGCGCCTGGGTGGCTCAGTTGGTTAAGCAACTGCCTTTGGCTCAGGTCATGATCCTGGAGTCCTGGGATCGAGTCCCGCATCGGGCTCCCTGCTCAGTGGGGAGTCTGCTTCTCCCTCTGCCTTTCCCCTTGGCTTGTGCTCTCACTCTCTCAAATAAATAAAATCTTTTTTTTTAAATTTAAAATAATTTTACTTTTGTGACGTATTTTATTTATTCTTGTCAATTCTTTTTTTTTATGATTAGCTTTTACCCCGCTTATTACACTTCTGTTTCTATTTTCTAGATTTTTTTGAAAAAAATCTGTTTTTATTCCAGCCATTATTTAAGTTCCTTTCTTTCTGAAACTATTTATATATAAATATATATGTTCTATATAATTATTTCTCTATTATCTTCTTCAAAAATAGCTACATTTCATCTCTTCTTATCTGGAAATAAATTAGTATCCATCTTCCTTCTTGCTTCCCCAGTTTTTCTTTTTATATATAATGTGGTTTTTAAAATTTTTTTTTAAAGATTTTATTTATTTATTTGACAGAGAGACAGAGCTAAAGAAAAGAGAGAGAGAAAGAGAGAGCATAAGCAGGGGGAGCAGCAGGCAGAGGGAGAGGGAGAAGCAAGCTCCCCACTGAGCAGGGAGCCCGAAGTGGGGCTCGATCCCAGGATCCCAGGATCATGATCTGAGCAAAAGGCAGATGCTTAACCGACTGAGCCACCCAGGCACCCTTCATATGATGTGTTTAAAATTATTTTATCATTTACATTATTTGTGTTGACTATAAATTTGGCTATGTTTGAAGCTATATTTATAATAATTAGTAAGGTAATTCTGTAATTCCATGCTTAATATAAATGTCAATATTGACATCACTTCTTTATGTTAATCAATCTCCTGCTAGGCTAGGGTGCAAAGTTATGTAGTTTCTAGATACACTTGTACATTAAAATGTATTTCTGCTGTCTTCTCTATGAATGACAACTTGGCTCGGTATAAAAATCTTGGGTCTCAAGCTTTTCACCCCAAAGCACTATACATTTTCCCTTCTATGTTTCAGAGAATTCTGAGACCCACTTGATTTGTCTTTCTTTTTTTAAGTTAGCCGATTTTTATACCTGCAGGAATGGTTAGAGGCCTTGGTGATTTGGGCACTAACTCCTCACATTCTTCAGATTTGGATAGAATTCCACCTTTTTTGAGTCTTAGTGGAAGAAAAGCATCTGTGGCTCCTTGTGGAAGCTGCACATCCAGATCTCCCTCTCTCTTCTTGAAAGGTCGAACCCCTGCCTATTTTCCAAGACTGGTTCTGCAACATTTTTACAAATTCTACAAACTGCACGATAGCCTTCAAAAACTCTAAGCCTTTTCTCTCAGTTAGCCAGAGAATTTCTGTTGTATACAACTAAGAGACTAACACACTGAGAATTTTTTCCTTTCCTTTATATGTATATTTTTTTGTGTTGAATATATATGTAAACACCTATATATACATGTTGTGTATATATGTAAACATTTATATATGTATATACATACTTGTATATACATAAATGTTTACATATATATTCAACATATATATATATATGAACATTTTGTTTTGTTTTGTTTCCAGCTCACCCTAAATTGAGGAAATTATTAAAGGTTATAGCTATAGTACAGAAATAGGGCATTGCCTCCCTCTACCCATGGTTTAAACTGGTTTAGAGATCTCCTAGCATTCAAGACTCAGATATTTGCTAGTTCTGAGATCTAGTTTTCAAAATGAAAATTATACATTAGGCAAATCATGAGTAACCTTATGGAGTAAATTCACCTTTGTATATTTTCTTCTCTTCATTAGGTGAAGCCATTCTCCAAAGTGCCAAACACAATGTAACACATTTTTCATACTTTAAAAGTAATAGTCTTCTACATTTTGTCCAGTGTTGCCAGATTCCAGGCAATAAATAACTTCAGTGCTTCAGGAGACTGCTTATGAGAGGACAACTGCTGTGCTCTGACCTATACAAAGACGATGGCTCACTGCCAGATACAGATAGGGTAACAATTCACTGTTTATTCCAGGAGTCCCTGTTTATGTCTGCCAACCTTATCTAATATTAACAGCACCCACTTTCACTCTCAAAAATGTTCCCATTTAGATGATACACTAGGTGCAGAGTCTGTATGCACAGTGTCCAAGCCCAGTTTCACAAGGCAGTCAATAACAGTATCACCAAAAATGAACAATTCCCAGAGACAGTGTTCCTCTAGAGCTTCTATCATTACAGCAGCCAACTAAACCTCCCACTGCCACAAATACTGTGTTCAGTATTAGTTTCCATGATCAGCATTGATTCTGGCCAGCTGGAACTTTTTAATCAAGAAGTCAGTTGAATTCTAAAAAAAAAAACCAAAAAACCAAAAACCAAAATCCTTTCCTATTTCAGGGGAAAATCCACCCTAAAGCATTATAATGGCCACTAGTTTTCCCACTCATTAGTGTTTTCTAGTTCCTGACTGCTGTCCTGTGACTAAAAAAATTTACAGTAACAAAAATTATTTAAATTGAGCTTTCTCAGAAAGCCTCATGAATCACTTCTCATCCTAACTCTAGCTGGGGGGAGCAAATTTTGCCACTGCAAGATATGTCTTTTTGGCACATTGATTATTCTAAGCTGGATATTTTTAAGAAACTGCAGACATAAGAGAACTCTGAAAACCAGTAGAAGTCACCCTTTTGTAAAAGATATTTACATGTATAAGGGAAATCTCCATTTGTTAGTCTGTCTCCCTTAGTGCCAGGAAGAGAGGAATGACCTAAATCTTCAGAAACGGTTATCAGTGGAGAGGCATGGACTTAAGTCTACATAGCAACCTTACCTTGTTTACTGGACTTTTCCTGGTAACCTCTCATAACTGACTCCCTGTTCCAACATCTCTTATTTTTAGCTGGGAACGGTATTTAACATGATGGCTTACACTATTTCAGTGAGTTACTCTGTTTTCCTGGGTCTCTCCCATGTATACAATAGGTCTACGTATTATCAAACTTTGATTTTTTTTCTATTTATCTGTCTCATGTCAATTTTGAGACCAGGAAGAAGAATTCTGAATAGCAGAGAAACATTTTTTTCCTCCCCAACACTATTGATATTTCAATTCTGTGTTGTACAAATGGTCCATGGTTTCACTGATATACTTCTATTTTAACAGTGGTCTAATAGGTGATTTGTAAATTGACCATGTACTTCTATAATCTAATGTAATCTACCCTGTATCAAAGAGAAATGCCTGAAATTTGGGGATATTTATAAGGATGTCTTCCTTAGTTTAGAGGGGAGACTGGAATTTCCCCCCACATGTACATGTTCTGGATTAGTTATGTTGTAATTGTGAAGGTGGGGTGAAGAGTTGCATTTTGAAAGCAGTATGTGTTCACAAAACACATTAAGATATTTTAAATGTTTAAAAACTTACCACTAAATATTTTCAAAAACACTTTTCTGTGTCTAACTCCTTCCAGTTCTCTAAAGCATATGACTTTGCCTGAGGAAGCCAATATAGCACTTGAGTGGGACTCATATGTATTTAGAGTAGCTACTGCAAACCTGTTATGTCCAGAGTATAGCAAAAGAATCCATAGGTTACTTTGAGTTTGTAATGAAAAGTAGTTATTCTTTATTTTTTGGTTTTGGTTTTTTTTTTTTTTTTTTTGGTGTGTATGTGTATATGTGCATGTATAGTTTTAGTTAAGTACTTTTTATACCATGACATAAGTTAAAAATAAATATGTAATTTAAAATCTAGAATAGATGCCTATTTCCTCAAAAATTCATTGAAATGTAAAAATCTTTAAATCAATTTTGAATAAAAAATTTAGAGATTTTAAAGTTTGTTTTCTAAAAATTAACTATCTCTATATTTTAACTTTTAAGTTAATTCTACAGGATAGAGTTTAGAGTCACATGCACTTGATGTGTATGATAAAGGAATTATAAGGAATGTATTAAGCCATTTATGAACTCCACAATGACACTTTTTCTCTCTCCCTATTTCTCAAGTTGAAACTCTTTCATGTGACCCACAGAAATCCACCTCTAAATCAAAAAGTCTTCCAGCAACTTGTATAACTGAACCTCATACAGAAATTCATGTTGTGCAAAGTAAGGCATGCATTTTTGCAGTTACCTCAAAATGTCACTTCTGAGTAATTTGCATTTATGAAGGGACAAAGACTGGAAAAGAAATTCATTAAATGGAACCCACTCCCTATATGAATGAGATATTGAACCAGATTGTCTTAGAAACTAACCCACCATCTGATTTATACTTTTGTGTATAGCTTTTTTAGACTACATGAGTTATTAATTTGCTTTCAAGGAATAAAGTCGGGACCTACAACATATTACATAATTATAAGCTGGGGATATTTAAGTAAACAAAAAATTTTTTAAAAATGCCTATAAGGTGTAAGACATAGTTCAAAGAGTGATGCAAGAAATAAGATTAACTATGTGGTAAAGAATAATAGGCATTTTGGAAAACTAGAAATTATTAAATTATTCAAAATACTGTGAAAATAACTTCTCATGTTCTTAAGACCTCTCAGTGCTAAATGTATTCTGATCATCACCAAAGATGTAGGGATGATCCTATATTTAGGGTAAGCAGACATCCTCCTTCTTAGTACAAACAAAGCAAAGCAAACTTACCTTTATTCATTTTTATGTCATATTTAGGAATTTTCATTTTAGTTATATTTTTATTTAAATTTGGTTATATTTTTATTTAAGATGTAAATGTTATTTAGAAAGGAGAAATATTACTCCTTCTTGAAGTAATTTAATTAGTCTTTTGGGAATGAGCGAAGGCAAGATTAATTTTGAAATGGAGATGGAGGCCAGAATTGCAGATTGAATGAGTTCCTAAATTTTAGAGGTGAGTCTGTGTGTGTGCGTGTGTGTGTGTGTGTGTGCACGCACTCCCGTGAATTCGTGTGGTGATAAGAAGGGGTACCAAATTGAGAATAACAATGTATCATTTTGGCGTAGGCTGACTATAATCTTATTGCATTACACTAGATACCTGGAGTTCTGAAATATACTAAAATCTATACCCTAATATGCATTTTAGAATATTGCTTAGGTTGACAAATTTTATGAGTTTATAACCTGGGCTTGGTTTACTCTTTCTTGAATTTGAATCATTTTCTGTCTTTTCTTTCTTTTTTAAAGTTATTGCTTATATAAAGCAGAATAGATTTTAGTTTTTTCAGCTTTGTTGAGGTATAATTGACAAATAAAAAGGATATATTTCAAGTATATAATGTGATTATTTGATATATTTATACACTGTGAAGAGATTAACACAATGAAGCTAACTAATACATCCATCACCTCACATAGTTACCTTTTATCTTCTTTTCTCCTAGGTCATTCACTCATTTGCTTTTTTCTCTGTCAAGTAATTCCTGCATTTCTACTATGTTCCAGGCACTCTCCTAAGGACTGGGGATATGGAAATAAGAAGATTTAGCTCTTGAATAAGACTTAAGGAGCTTACAACTTAGTGGGGGACCCTGAGACATGAAGTAATTATAAATCACTGGGATTGATCCCTTAACCATACTGTTCAAGGGGCATTTAAAAAGTGTGGTGGTGGGGGGAGATGTAAAGAAGGGGAGATATGAAGGAGATTAGTTATTAGAAGGTGATGAGTTAAAGTAAAGTATGATTCAAGTTAGGCTGGTGAATACAGGGGAAAGTAAACCTCAGGAAGGTGGACGCATTAAGTTCTGAGTTAGGAAGTAGCGTTTGATGGCTTGGCATGAAGGCCAAAACAATTTTCTTCAAGGAAACAGCCAAGGGCAAAGAATTTTCCTAAATTCTCAATGTGCTACAAATTTCATACCAGCCTAAAAGGTCAGTAATGTGGTCCACCTGTTGAGAAATGTGTATTTGAAAATCACTTTCATAACAAAACTGCTCTACAGTGACTGTTTTTATCACTTTTTTTTTAAATCTCCCCATTATAAGGGATGGAGAAACTGAATAATCTTGCTCTAATTTTATAATAGACTCAGAAGAGACTTTTCCTCATTCTCTTTAAGGTTAACAGCAATAGAAGAAATATTATCAGGAATCTGGTAGATGATGTGACAAATTTCACAGAAAAAAAGATTCTTATTGATCATGCATCTTTAAAGCTACATCACAATTGATTAACAAATGGCCAACATTTCTTGAGAATATATCCAGTAATTTTGAGAGGTAGCACTTATGGTAAAGCATCACTTAGAGCACTGATGTTTTTGCCTTAAAATTTAAATAAAATTCAACCAAGAAGCTATATATCAAAGGGTAATTTCTAGCATTGTGCATACACTAGCCATTTCTTAGAACCAATCAATAGAGTTTTGTTTTTTTAAAAAAATCAAAGCACACATTTTCTCATTTGTAACTTTTTATTTTGTAATATTTATAAACTTAGAAAAAAAAGTTGCAAATATCATACAAAATTCCTGTAAACTCTTCAACCAGTTCCCTCTGATGATAGTGTCATTTATATAACCATAGTACATGACTGAAACCAGGAAATTAACAGAGCTACGACACCAGTAACCAATCTACAGATATTACTCAAATTTTAACAGTTTTCCCATTAATGTTCTTTTTCTGGTCCAGGGTCCACTCTAGCTTCCCACCTTGTACTTAGTTGTCATGTCCTTGTGTCTCTTCCATTCTGTGACAGTTCCTCAGTCTTTCCTTGTCTTTTAGGACTTGGTACTTTTGAAGAATACTGGCAGTTATTTTGTAGTATGTCCCTCAAGTTGGGTTTGTGTGATGCCTTCTCATTATCGGATTGAGTTATATGTATAATTGGCAAGCAGAGAAGATGTTGTGTCCTTTTTATTTATTTATTTATTTTTATTTATTTTTATTTATTTTTTTTAAAGATTTTATTTATTTGACAGAGAGAGACACAGCAAGAGAGGGAACACAAGCAGGGGGAGTGGGAGAGGGAGAGGGAGAAGCAGGCTTCCCGCGGAGCCCGGGGCCCGATGAGGGGCTCGATCCCAGGACCCTGGGACCATGACCTGAGCCGAAGGCAGACATTTAACGACTAAGCCACCCAGGCGCCCCTGTTGTGTCCTTTTTCGTGTGCCATAGCAGGAAGCACACGATGTCCATGTGTCTCATTACTGCTGATGCAGTTATTCTTTTTCCTTTTGTAATTAAAGAGTGTCTTATGGGAAGATGCTTTGAGACTAAGCAAACCTACTATTTTTCATCATACTTCTGCTTACTGGCTTTATAATCCATTAATGTTTTTTGCCTGCCACAATTGTTATGGAGTTTACTTAATAGTTGTTTTATATTTCCACCATGCATTCTATATTATTTAATTGGAATTGTACTGTATGAAAGAATGTATTCTTTCCTATTTTTTATAGTCAATTATTTATATTAACATGAACTCATGCATGGATATTTGGTTTATTATATTGGCTATAGCCTGTTAATATTGCTACTTATTTTGTTGTTCATGTTGTCCTCTGTTTGGACATTGGGAACTCCTTCAGATAGAACCCTACATCCTTCACATATTCCTCCATCATTTTTTGAGTACCTCATTACTTTCTGAAACATCAAAATGTTCCAAGAACATGTATTTTCCTTTCCCAATCCCTGAAACCAACCACTTCTGCAAGAAGCCCTGATTCCTTTAATTGGATAATGAGTTTTAGAAATCAAGACCTGGGTGCTAGTAAAAATGCATACTTTTGAAAAGTTTTATAAAGATTTGTTATGTTTAAATTTATTATATTATTCACTGATAAGGTTGTCATTATTCACTGATGCTATGGATAACCACAGTCTTAATGAGCACATCATCAATACCATTTTCTTAATTTTTTTTTTGATGATGTAACATTTTTTTTTTTAAAGATTTTATTTATTTATTTGAGAGAGAGAGAATGAGAGAGAGCACATGAGAGGGGGGAGGGTCAGAGGGAGAAGCAGACTCCCTGCCGAGCAGGGAGCCCGATGCGGGACTCGATCCCGGGACTCCAGGATCATGACCTGAGCCGAAGGCAGTCGCTTAACCAACTGAGCCACCCAGGCGCCCCATTTTCTTAACATTTACCCCAGGTTATCTCATTGTGTGAAAAGATGTTGGCAATCCAAGTCTTCTATGCAGAGATGTCCTGTGGGTGGTTGTTGGTGGCTGCCAGGCTGCTGCTATTGTCTTGGTCTTCCTGCTACAGGTTAGACAATCTTTTTCTTATTGCCATCTACCTCCCCAGAGTCTTTAAAATCAAGATTGGCTTATCTTTGGGTCTTTTTTTTCTTAACTTTCTCCATACCAAGTCCAACCTCTTAGGTAGACACTGTACTCGTGCTGTCTCCGGACTACTCAGAACTAACGTGAAGGTGACTCAGGTTAGCTTATCTTGCCTTGCAGGGGTCTATATTAACCTATTTTTTTTCCCTCTCTCTGTCCCAGTTAAAACTCCCGAATCTTCAGAATTGCTGATATGGGCTAGATGTGGAGAGGAAAGCAATGGATTTAAACATGGTTGTACTAGGATAAATATCACTGACATCTACCCTCCATTCAGATTTTCAAGGTTTATTTGATGTCTAAATGAGACTGTTAACTCAGTGAATTCCAAGGTTGGTGATACAGTGAAGCAAAACATTTTGGGAAGCATGGAATGTATTTTGGATAATACAATTCCTGCAAAATCCTCAAAATGCATAAAACTAACTCTAGACAATCCTACTTATTTTTCAGCCTGTGAAAAGAAAGGTCAGAATCTCTATAGAACATATTTATGGCGTACAGCCTCTGGCATAACCTTGTTTATCTAAACGTGCCTTCATGACACCATGTCACTGTACAAAAAAGTTAAAGTAATGAAATACAAAGAATTACACTTCTGACATGTACCTACCCATCTTGGATAAGTGACTGACAACAAAATGAATGTCATGCAATATGTAAATATTTCATATTAAATGTTTCAGTTGAAACGAGCACTGATATTTTATGCACACTTGAAAGAACTACAAATATTTTATAAAAATTGTCTATCAGGTGGCAACATCAGTGACTTAGGGATTTTGAGATACTGGCTATGTTGATCGAGGTCTGAGGACACTGGGGGAGTATTTTCAAAACCACAGAGACTGTCAGAATGCTCTACTATGGGAGGAATCTCAAAGCATTCCTTTGGCCATTCGAAAGTGAGTAATAAAAAACCTAGTAAATTTAAACAAATGAAGAAGGTGTGTCTCTTAGTCTCAAAACCTCTCCTATCAGATACAGACACTGCCAGTACAACTGGGTAACATGTAGGTCATGCATTCTTTCCCTGGCGCAGCCTGGTGCTTTGCCCCTCTCCTCCTGCCCTTCTAGGAGACATGGGTATGGCTTCTCAGCTCCATCAGTGCCCTTCTCTCAATTTAGAGCCCTGCTTTGCCAATCTTGGTCATGTTTCTTCTCCTTCCACATGACTAGATCATTTGATCTTAGAAATATGATGCTTCCCTCTGGTGGGGACTGAACCCTGGGAGTATTATCACTATTGTTTTCAGAGCTGAGTACTCAGAAATTCCTAACATCACTTCACATTCAGACCAATACTAACAGTAATTGTTAGAAAGATTTTGAGGTAAAAGTATTAAAGTAATTATGCATTTAAAAACAGTACTCATAAATAAAATATCTTGGCAATGCTAGCCAGCAAATGAAAAACAACTAAATGTTTGAACAGATAACACATGGTTACAAGTTCTTGTAACTATATAGATTTGTTTTTTTCTTATCTCTCTCTCTCTTTCTGACCTACCTGTTAGCTGGGGTCACTTAGCTGTACTTGCAATTGGTTTAATTGCTATTCTAATTGATTTCCATTTTTAATGAAGACAAAGAGGGAAAAATAATTATAGCATGTGTTTAGTATTAATTCAACCACAATTAAGGACCAAACTTTGTGTAAGTTGTAAAAAAAAGAAATATATAAATATCCAGCAAAAGGAGTTCTGAAGGGTACATGGCACATATGCAAAAAATTACAACTTAATGATAAGCAGTGAATAAGAATAAGTGAAATTATAAGAGCACTAGGATTGTGGGGTTAAGTAAGGGCTTGGTAACTGGAACTGATTTCAAAGAGAAAGTGAAGTTTGAGTTGAGTCTTATACTGTGAATAGCTCACTAGTATACACACATGAGTGACTTGGCCTCGGCCTAATTCTCTCACCTCAATGTCATAACTCCTGTTTGAGTTGCAGAAACTCAACTCTGATATATTTCATGAAACAATTTTATTCAAATACTTTACATGCATCTTTGACACATGTCTTCATAATCATAGTACGACATTTTACTTTGTTTTTTTTTTTTTAAAGATTTTATTTATTTATTTGACAGAGAGAGACACAGCTAGAGAGGGAACACAAACAGGGGGAGTGGGAGAGGGAGAAGCAGGCTCCCCACTGAGCAGGGACCCCGATGCGGAACTCGATCCCAGGACCCTGAGATCATGACCTGAGCCGAAGGCAGATGTTTAACCGACTGAGCCACCCAGGCGCCCTGACATTTTACTTTGTTTAAAATAAAATTCCCTAATACATCATCCTCAGTATCCTCTGAATTGTTTTAAATACAGCACATTTAAAAAATATGTTTCTGATGCTCAAATATTAAAAAAAAAAAACCCTTAGGATAACATCTATCAAATGAAAATATTTTTTCTATGAATTTGTATTTGTGATTCCTATATTTTATCTTATAGTATCTGACCATACTTTAATAAGATGGCTATAGAGGAAAGTGCAAAAATAGGGTAGTAGGTAGAGGGAGACATGTGATTTTAAGGGCTGTGTTAGCTTCTTTGGGCAAGAGATATGATAATATCTGTTTTAAGGATTTTATGTGTTTATTTGAAAGAGAGAGAGAGAGAGAGCATGAGCACCTGCACGAAAACAGGGAGGAGGGGCAGAGGGTGAGGGAGAAGCAGGCTCCCCACCAAGCAGGGAGCCTGATGCAGGACTCGATCCCAGGACCCTGGAATCATGAATTGAGCCAAAGGCAGATGCTTGGCCGACTGAGTTACCCAGGTGCCCTGAGATACGATAATATTTAAATATTGATATAAAGAACTGGTAGAAATAGAGGATAGGGACTTCTTTATCTGGTCATAATTAACACTAGAGTACCCTTCTGCCATACACAATTATAAACTTGTACAAAATATATAAGCAATACAATCAATTACAGACACTATGTAGCATAATGCTGCACTATCTGTGAAAAGAAATTTCATGAGTTGAGCCCCATGTCCACCCTGGCTCTTTGTCTTGGGACAATTTACAAGCTTCTCCACAAAGAAGGCAGCATTTGGAGTGAATCCCATCAAGTTCAGGGAGATTGGTACACCCTTTGGTATTTCCACAGAAAAAGCATTAAAGTCAATAGTACAGAAATTCAAAGGGACCAGCCACCAATTGACTACCTGAAAGAATAAAAATTGACACTCTTCAGAAGAAGACAACAGAATTAAGTCTCTACAGTATACTAACTAAGATGTCTAATTATAAATTACTAGATACACAATAAGTGAATAGATAAATAAGTAAATACATACATATATACCTAAAGATGGCCTGGATGTTGGATTTAACTGACAAAAAATTTAAAGCGACTATTAAAGTATGATCAAGATTTTGAAGTAAAGTCTTAATGACAAGAAAAAGAATCTCAGAAGAGAAATGGAATCTATAAAAACAACTAAAGGTAAATTTTTGAATGGAAAATTACAATAAGTGATATAAAATTTCTCCAGAGAGTTTTAAAACTCACATTGGAAATAGAAGAAAAGGTTAGCAAATTTAAAGACAGATCAGTAGAATTATCCAATCTGAAAAACTGAGAGAAGAAAACTGAAACAAAAACCTGAATTTTAACTATGGGCAAGTAGCTCTGATTCAATCAAACTCCCCAGGGATAACAAATATAAGCTCTGGATAAATACAAACACAAAACAAAACAAATTAACAATAACACCACCCACAAACCCAACTGAAGGCATTAGAGAGTGACTCAAAGCAGACAGAAACTTGAAGTAAGTTGGCATTTAGTAGAAGGGATAGAAACCTGCGTTAGTTTCACATTTTAATGGCTGTTAGTGAGACAGAAAATACTAGTCTGTGCTGTGCAGGAAGACTAAAACTTCAATGGAAAATTTAGTCTTATCTTGAAAACTACAGGATAGACACTGGGAAGGGAAAAAGAAGATGATACAGCTCTTGGAATTAGCATAGTTTTTGTTTGTTTGTTTTGTTTTTTGAGAGAGAGAGAGAGAGCATGCTGGGGGTGGGGAAGGGAGGGGCACAGAGAGAGGGAAAGTGAGAGAGAACCTTAAGCAGACTGCACACTCAGTGCAGAGCCCCACGTGGGCCTTGATCTCAAGACCCTGAGATCATGACCTGAGCTGAAATCAAGAGTCAGATGCTTAACTGACTGAGCCAACCAGATGCCCCAGAATTAGCCAAGATTTTAAAGCAGCTATTTTAACTGTGTTCAAAAACCGAAAGAAAATAACCTTGTAATTACTGAAATGATAGTATACACAAACTAAAATCTTGAGGGAGGAATGAAGAGTCCCAGAAATGGTATACATGTGAGGATATATATATATATATATATTTTTTTTTTTTCTTCCCTTAATTTCCTTACAAGGAAAATGTTTAAAAAAATAACACTGTAAGATGGGGACTACGACATGGAGAAACAAAAGGTAAAACAATAGCACAAAGTATGGGAGGTCATATATGGAGTTAAACTATCATAAATTTCTTATATTTGTGAAGTGTGACGTGTGAAGTGGAAAGTGTCAGGTATCAAGTGGGAAGTAGAAGGTGGTTTGATATTAATTCTGAATATAATGTGATGATTTTAAGTTTTCGTCAGGGCTGCTATAACAGAGTGCCACAGACAGGGTGGGCTATAAACAACAGAAATGTATTTCTAACATCTTTGGAAGCTGGAAATCTGAGGTCAGGGCAAGAGCATGGTTGGGTTCTTGTGAGAGCTCTTTTCTGGGCTGCAGACTGCAAATTTCCTGTTGTATCCTCATATGGCAGAAAGAGCTAGCTAGCTCTCCAGCCTCTTTCTTCTAAGGGCACTAATTCCATTCATGAGGTCCCATGCTTATGACTTCATTACCTCCCAAAGACCCCCACCTCGAAACATCTTCACACGGGGATTAGAATTTCAACATATGAATTTGGTGGGGTGGCGGAGGGGCGGGGGGAGGAGAGGGGAGGCAAAAACATTCAGTCCATTGTAAAGGTACTACTCCAGCAAACACTAAAAACATATTTAAAAGAACTATAGCTCAAAGTCCATTGAGAAAAAAGCTAATAATAGAAAACATTTATTATTACCCTCTGCCAAAGAGACATAAAAGTAGCTGCCAATTAAGTAAGATACAGAATACATAAATTTAAGCCAATACCACAGAACGTGAGAGTGGAAGAAATGCCCCACAGGTGGAGAAGTTGGCCTTGGATAAAAGAGACTTGCCTTTGTATCCTTTGAAACGATAACTGTAACAAGGAGATAAGAACAATGATAGCACTGGGAGGCTGGTTTGTCTCATGTGATAGAAAACATCTCATTATTGCAGATATGGGCCGAGTGGGATTGGGAGGTACTTATATACTTAGATGAAGTGAGGTCATTTTTAACCCAAACAGTTGTAAATGGGAGATCAAAAACAAAGGTGGTGTTTATATGATGATCTAGGAAAATCTCTTTCATATTTAGCAATGTCTTCATCAATTTAAATTGGGGCCTTCAAAGCAACAACTGGATTATACAGGTCAATAAAACTGCTTCTCTCACGACAGGTTAAGGAATGCAGGTTGCCTGCTAAAGAGAAAACAAAAGATCTCTTAATAACTGCCTATACTATTTGAGAAGTTATATAACCAAACTATTGACCCCTTTTCCTTCATTTCTAAGTGAACTGAATATAAATTACTAGGCTTATATTGTGGCAAGAGACTTCATTTAGCCATTAGAATGTTTTTCAAGTTCCCATTCCAAATTATCGAAGATGACTACCAAAGAATACCTGTGTTGGGGTATTTAAGGCTTTGTCTACAATAATCATGGAAGGATACTTCTGCGTATACATTGAAATGCATAGATATTCCGTGTATAATTCACAGAGTCTTAATAAAAACAGTCCTATGCAACCACCAGTTATGATTTAGGACACCTCTTATGTTTCTCTCACTCTAGAAAATTCATTGTTACAATCTATTCTCATCCCACAAAGGCAACAACAGTTCTGATTTCTATCACCATAGCTTTATTTTGCCTATCCTTAAACTTCATATGAAGAATATGCATTCTTTGTTATCTTCCTTCCATTGTTCAGGATAAGAATTATATGATTTATTCATGTTGCTGTGTGCATTAGTACTTTCTTTTTATTACTGAGTAGCATTCAATTATATGGATATACCACAATTTGTTTATCCATTCTCTTGTTGATGCATATTTGGGTAATTCCCAAAATGGGACTCTTTTTTTTTTTTTTTAGATTTTATTTATTTATTTGAGACAGAGAGAATGAGAGAGACAGAGACCACATGAGAGGGGGGATGGTCAGAGGGAGAAGCAGGCTCCCTGCCGAGCAGGGAGCCCGATGCGGGACTCGATCCTGGGACTCCAGAATCATGACCTGAGCCGAAGGCAGTCACTTAATCAACTGAGCCACCCAGGCGCCCAAATGGGACTCTTTTGAATACAGCTTCCATTAACATCCCTGTGGTCATATGTTTTCATCCATCTTAGGTAAATACCTGGGAGTGAAATTCCTGTTTGATAGTGCAAATATATGGTTAACTTTGTGTATGTCAGTGACTAATTTGCTATACATCCCCGCCAACATTTAGTGTTATCAGTCATATTAATTCTAGTTATTCTAGTAAATACATAGTGATATCTTGATATTTTGGTATCTCATAGTTTTAATTTGGACTTCCCTGATTAATAATGGTGAACATATTTTTGTAAGTATGTGTTCAAATCTTCAAGTTCTTAATGAGTTGTTTTGCTTTAATTATGATTTATGCAAGTCCTTGGTCAGCTTCAGATATTTGTGTCTGTTTTTTGATTTTTATTTCACCTACGTGAAGGGAGAGGAAAAAAAGAAAAACTGGACTGAATCAAAATGAAAAACTTCTGCTTTATAAAAGACACAAGGGAACAAAAAAGCAAGCCACAGACTGAAGAAAATATCAGCAAGTCACTTATCTAAGAAAATGTTTGTATCAAGAACCTACAAAGAACTCTCAAAATTCAACAAGAAAACAACTCAACTTAAAAATGGGCAAATGACTTGAACAAATATTTCACCAAAGAAAATATATACAAATGGTAAATAAGCACATGAAAAGATGTTCAACATCTTTAATCGTCAGGGAAATTAGACACTATGTAATACTACTACCCACCTATTAGGATGTCTAAAATTAAAAATACTGACCATACCAAGTGTTGGCAAGGCTGTGGAGGAACTGGAATTCTCATACACTGCTGGTGGGGACGTAAAATGGTATAATTACTTTGGAAAACAGTTGGAATTTCCTTTAAAACAAACACCTAATTTATGATCTAACTATTCTATTCCTATTTATTTACCCAAAAAGGGTGAAAGATTATGTCCACACAGAGACTTCTACATAAATGTTCAAAGCAGCTTTATTTGTAATAGTAAAAAAAACTGATAAATACCCAAATGTCTATCAACAGGTGAAAGAATAAACAAATTGTGGTCTGTCCTTATGAAAGAATACTACTCACCAATAGAAAGGAATGAATTTTTACACACGCAGCAATATGGGTATATCCCAGAAAAATTATGCTGAAAGAAAAAGAGTACATTCTGTATGATTCCATTTATATATAACTCTAGAAAATGCAAACATATAGTGACAAAAAACTAATATGTGGTTGCATGAGATGACACAGTGGGGGACTGTTGTAGGCAGGTGGGAAAATCACAAAGGATCAATTTATACACACACACACACACAGACTTCAAAATTTATCAGATTGGGATGCCTGGGTGGCTCAGTTGTTGGTTAAGCATCCAACTCTTGGTTTTGGCTCAGGTCATGATCTCAGGGTTGTGAGATCGAGCTCCAGGTCAGGCTGCCAGCTCAGTGCGGAGTATGCTTGAGATTCTCTCCTTCCCCCCCTTTGCCCCTCCCCCAGCTTATACTCATTCTCTTACTCACTCTCTCTAAAATAAATAAATAAAATCTTTTAAAAAATTATCAAAGCATACACTTTACCTATATGTGGTATTTGTATATCACCCAGTTGCCCAATTGTATGGCAAAAAACAATAAGACTGTTCAAAAATAGAAGATTATCCTGGTTTTGTAAAATGAATGTTCCCTCTTCCTCTATTTTCTAAAATTATTTGTGTAAGATTGATCTTGTTTCCTCTTTAAATGTTTGACAGGATTTACAAATGAAAACATCTCAAAGTTCTGTTTTTGAAAGGGTTAATACAAATAAAATTCTATGCATATAGTAGATACAGAGTGATTCATATTTTCTTATTCTTTTGAATCAGTTTTGGTAAGTTAAGTATGTAAGGAATTTGTCATTTTATCAAAATTATCAAATTTGTTAGTAAAATGTTTCTCATGATATGCTATTATTGTCCTTTCAATATTGTTGGATCTGTAATTTGTTCTGTCATTCTTGATATTGTGTATTCTCTCCTTTATTTTCTTGATCAATCATCTTAAGTTTCATCAACTTTAAATATTTTCAAAAAAAACTTTGCTTTTTAACTTTTTTCTGTTTGTATATATTCTTTCATTGATATCTATTCTGGTTGTAGAATTTCCTACCTGCTACTCTTGTTTTGTTTGTTTTATTCTAGCTTTTTAGGGTGGTATAGTAGATAATTTACTTTAAATGTTTCTTCTCTTCTAACATAAGAATTTAAAGCCTATAATTCCCTCTAAAAACTATATTATTTATATCCTACAACTTTTCATAGTATGTTTCTGTTTTGATTCAGTTTGAAATAATTTATATTTTCTCTTATGATTTCCTCTTTGGTATATCTGTTTTTCAGTGGTGTGTGGCTTAATTTCTAAATATCTGGCATTACTTGAGCATTCTAAATTGCATTGTTTTCTAACTTAAATCAGCTGGGTCACAAAACATGTTCTGTTGGATTTCAATTTTGAAAGTTATTTAGATTTAAATTTTGCCTCACTATATGGTATATCTTGGAAAACATACCACACACAATCCTTAAGAATGTTTATCCTGTACTTGATGTATTGTTCTACAAACATCAATTAGGTTAAGTTGTTCAGCAGTGTCGTTTAACCTTCCTAGGTCCTAATTTTTTTTCTAGTTTTTCATCAGTTTCTGAGAAAAATGTGTTAAAATCTGTGACCATCTGTGATCTATTTCTTCTTTTAATTCTGTCAGTCTCTCCTTCACATATTAGGTACATGTATATTTATGATTATTATGACTTGCTCATGTATTGACCTTTAATCATTATGAAACTGTACTTTTGATCTCTGGAAACACTTCTTGTCTTGAAGTCCTGTCTAATATTAATATAGTTATACTAACTTTCTTGTATCTAATGTTTGCATGGTGAATCTTTTCAGTACTTTTAATTTCAACCTATGTTTTCTATTTTAAGATATGATTCAGTCGGACAGTATATTGTTGGAGTTTGTGTTCTTATTTATCTATTTTGACTTCCTGCTTTTTAGAATGTTTAGCCCCTATACACTTGATGTTATCATTGATACATTTGGATTTGGGTGTACCATATTTGCAATATTTTTGTATTTGTCCAATCCGTTCTTCTGTTCTTCCTTTGTTATTCCTATACTGCTTTATTTTGATCCAATCAAATTTTAATCAGCATGTTTTCATTCTTTTTAGCTTTACCTCTTTAATTATTACTTTCTGTTTAGCAAAAGTGCTACTGTTTACAATATTTATCCTTATCTCAGTCTATTTAGGGTTAGGCTACCATTGTACCACTTTGTGTAAAATGTAGGAAGCTTGGACAGCATAATTCCATATATACACATATTTTTTAAAGCCCGCATTAAAAGGTTTTATTTTTGCTTAGTTTTTTTTTTTTTAAAGAAAGAGAAAAATTATGTGTCCTACATTTAATACCCATATTATCATTTCTAATGTTCTTCTTTCCTGTTTCCAGGGCAGAGTCCTCTTGGTACCATTTTTCTTCATCCTGAAGGATTTCCTTTATTATTTCTTCAGTAGGAGTCTTCCACAAACTCTGTCCTTGAAACCTCAAACCAGTAAGGTTGCAGTTTTTCTTGCAGCTAGTCAATTTGTGCTGAGCAGACCAGGGAGTGATCTCAGGGTAAAAGCCATATAAATGCAGGTTGCTCCCAGCACATATTCTTTTTCTCAATGGAAAAGTATCTTCCAGTTTCTGCCTACATTTGTTACTCTGATGGTCCTTTATGTAGTTGTCCTTCATAATTTATCCCAAGTTCATAAGTTTTATCTGGGATAGATTTCTCTTCTTCGAGGCCCTCTGCCATTACTGACACTAGTAATCTTCATTTGCTCAATTTTAAAATTCAATTTTATAACATTATAAGCTTCTGTATTACAAATAACCATTACCTATAAATAGATCCACAACTTAGTCGTTAGTTAATGAAATCAGCTATCTGTACACAAAAATGCATTTTGGAGAGTATTTATTAAGAAATGAACATGTAGCTACAATTCATCTTTGGTAAAATGTCCATGGATTACAGGACAAATCATTTTATCTCTCTGTCTTTGTTTCTTCTCTATAAGGGGTTTAGACAAAATGATTTCATGTCTGACAATATAAGTATATATAAGGTTAGATGTGCTGTAGTATTTTCATATTTTTTTTCCTACTCCATCCATGGAAAATAACTGGGACACTGTATTATTAGGGTGAAGGTTTGTCTTCAGTGGCACAATGACCTACCTAAAGCACCACTTTCTAAGCTTTAATGGAAAATTATTAGAGTGCAGATTGTGTTCAGTTTTCTCAGGTGGGGACTGAGACTCTACAGTGCTCTGAAGCGCCCATGTGATACTGAAGCTACTAGTCTGTGGAATGTGCTTCAGTGAGAATCTACAGTAGAGAGTAGCGTGGTATAGATTTTGGATCTTTTAGCCAGAGATGCTGGGGTTTTCATCCTGCCCTGTGACTTTATAGCTATGACTTTGGACAAATAAATTTACTATCTTAGCTTTATATACTCGATGTGGGAAACAAAGACAGAACAAAAATTATTAAATTTCCTTACAACCTACAGCCCATTGACAAGTCCTTGAAACAGGCAGAGTGACATTCCCCTAGGGACTCAACTGCCTGGATGTTAATACTTTGCTAAGGGCAAAAGGCAAACCTAGCCTGACCACCCCTCCCCCCTTTCTAGGATCCTATAAGCCTACTTTAAGTATAGAAATTCCTTTGGAAACTTCCTTTATCTCTAAAACTCCCACATTGCCAACACAATCATCCCTCAAGCTTATGGCCCACCGATATACATCTGAAGAGTCTCATGACTAAGGTTTTATTAGACAGTAATAAATGACTTTTCCCAACAACAGCTAGCCCCCTCAAGGTCCTGGAAACCTTGCTTCCAAAATTCCTTAGAGACTATCCATAACCCCCTCCCAACCTGAAAGTATATCATGGGCCAGTCCTCATGACCCCATTGCAGCTCTTTCTGCCCATGGGTCCTGTCCCCGTGCTTTAATAAAATCACCTTTTTGCACCAAAGACGTCTCAAGAATTCTTTTTTGGCCTTCAGCTTCAAACCCTATCGTCTTTCCCACATCGTACTCATCTGGAAAGATGGAATAATTACACCTACTTGGCAAATTGTTGCCACACTTACATCTTCAATGTTTGTAAGGTACTTGGAACAAAGCCTAAAGTTAAAAAAAAAAAACAATAACAGAAGCTCTTACTAGTTGAACAGAAAATCTTGTTATGCTTAAAGAAAATACATTTCCCGAGATTTTCTAATAAGGAAATATCACATTTCCATATAAGCAGTTACTTCTTACTTAATACTTCTTTCTTAAAATACTCTACTCCCTGTCATTTCATAAGCCACGTCTCTCTTTTCTAAAGAAATTTTTCATTTGACAAACTATGGCAAAATTACAGAAAAGGAAAATGGTCTACAAAATGCAAGTGGTGTGATATGAAGCAATAATTCAAGCCAGATACACTCAGCCCTTTAAAGAATTTGCTAGAAAAAGGTAAGCTAAAACAAACAAAAAGTTGTGCAAAGCCTTTTTGGAACATGAAATGTGCTTTCAAAATTCACATCATGTCAGACAAGTCAATGATAAATTTAGAAAGCATTATGGAGATATCTGGAACATGAAATATTTGATTTACAAAAATTGCCGCTCTTCTTTTGACAAGTCCCCTTTTAGTCTCTGGAATTTATCCCTCCCCCTTATCACTAGCTACTCCTTAAAGTCTGAATGACAATAAAGTGGAATAAAGATTAAAACACTCCCCTGGAGACAGGTGTTCCTCTGCTTCCCACTCACAATAAGGGTGCCAGATCTGCATATGCAAAAACCTCTTCAGACTGTGGAAGTTCTTTATGTTGCCTGTCAGGGACTACCTGTTTGTTTTAATAGTTCAATAAAGTTTCAAGATGCCTTCATTTTACTACAATGTGTATTTTTCATTCAAAGGGATATTTTATCAGTGGGAGTTGCAGAATGTTAACTGTGTTTTAATGCACACTATCCAGTGCCCCACTAAAATGTATTTTTTCCCTTTTTCTTCCTAAATAGAATCTTTTCCTCAGCAAAACATGATCCAATAACAGGTATAGATCCTGATTAGTTTAAGCCAATCAGTACCTGGTGGCTGCTTCCCCATTGACATCACTGAGCTGCTTATTATTCATATGCATATGGAGATCATTCTACCTGACATGAAATACTTGAAAAAAGAAGTGTTGTGTAAGTCAGTTTGAGTGGCTATAACAAACTATCATAGACTGGGAGGCTTCAACAGCTAACATTTATTTCTCACAGTTCTAGAGGTTGGGAAGTCCAAGATCAAGGTTCTGGTGGATTCAGTGTCTGGTAAGAGCCTTCTTCCACATTGGGAGACAGGAGTTTTGTTGCTGTTATCTCACATGGCAGAGACAGAGACTCTTTCTCTTCTTTTAAGGACACTAATCCCATCATAGGGGCTCTAGCCCTGCTGACCTGATCTAAAATTAATCACCTATCAAGAGCCCCACCCACCTGGCACAAAAACAGACACATAGATCAATGGAACAGAATGGAGAGCCCAGAAATGGACCCTCGACCCTATGGTCAACTAATCTTCAACAAAGCAGGAAAGAATGGCCAATGGAAAAAAGACAGTCTCTTCAACAAATGGTTTTGGGAAAATTGGACAGCCACATGCAGAAGAATGAAATAGACTCAAAATGGATGAAAGACCTCAATGTGATATAGGAATCCATCAAAATCCTTGAGGAGAACACAGGCAGCAACCTCCTCAATCTCAACCACAGCAATTTCTTCCAAGAAACATTGCCAAAGGCAAGGGAAGCAAGGGCAAAAATGAACTCTTGGGACTTCATCAAGATAAAAAGCTTTTGCACAGCAAAGGAAACAGTCAACAAAACCAAAAGACAAAGACAGAATGGGAGAAGATATTTGCAAATGACATATCAGATAAAGGGCTAGTATCCAAAATCTATAAAGAACTGATCAAACTCAACACCCAACAAACAAATAATCCAATCAAGAAATGGGCAGAAGACATGAACAGACATTTCTGCACAAAAGACATCCAAATGGCCAACAGACACATGAAAAAGTGTTCAACATCACTCGGCATCAGGGAAATCCAAATCAAAACGTCAATGAACTACCACCTCACACCAATCAGAATGGCTAAAATTAACAAGTCAGGAAAGGACAGATGTTGGCAAGGATGCAGAGAAAGGGGAACCCTCCTACACTGTTGGTGGGAATGCAAGCTGGTATAGCCACTCTGGAAAACAGTATGGAGGTTCCTCAAAAAGTTGAGAATAGAGTTACCGTATGACCCAGCAATTGCACTACTGGGTATTTACCCCAAAGATACAAATGTAGGGATCTGAAGGGGTACCTGCACCCCAATGTTTATAGCAGCAATGTCCACAATAGCCAAATGGAAATAGCCTATGGTAAGAGCCTAGATGTCCATCAACAGTTGAATGGATAAAGAAGATGTGGTATATATATACAATGGAATATTACGCCGCCATCAAAAAAACTGAAATCTTGCCATTTGCAACAGGGTGGATGGAACTAGAGGATATTACGCTAAGCGAAATAAGTCAATCAGAGAAAGACAAGTTTCATATGATCTCACTGATATGTGGAATTTGAGAAACAAGACAGGAGGATCATAGGGGAAGGGAGGGGAAAATGAAACAAGATGAAACCAGAGAGGGAGACAAACCATAAGAGACTCTTAATCTCAGGAACAAACTGAGGGTTGCTGGAGTGGGTGGGATGGGGAGGCTGAGTGATGGACATTGGGGAGGGTAAGTACTATGGTGAGCGCTGTGAATTGTGTAAGACTGATGAATCACAGACCTGTACCCCTGAAACAAATAATACATGATATGTTAATAAATAAACAAAAAAAGACCTTCAAAAAAAAAAGAGCCCCACCCACTTCCAAATAACATAAGAATATGGGTAAACACATTCAGTCCATAGCAAGTGTCCTATATTTTTACATCCATTTATATTATGTTTTTCTGTTACTTGTATTTAAAAGTGGAATGCAAATACTAAGCTAATTATGGGCACTCCTTTGTACAGAAGCAATGCCCTTTACACAAGTTGTTAACTACTTTTGCAATACCATGTATACCATGTTGTTTAAATAATTCCCCCATCAGAGTCTGATAATTAGAAATGATTTTCCTAAGGATATCTGAAATAGCTACAAAATAGTTTTCATTAAGTTTTTTAACATAGTCCTATATTCAATCTTGAAGGTCAATGTCTGATTTTGTAGAGTGACTTAGAGAAGACACTGCAAAATGGCCACCTTGAAAAATAGTCATGATATTAATATAGTCTTATACATTTAAAGGTGACTAATTATGTCTAGCAAGTAAATTTTTTTTTTATTTACTACCCATAAATCACAAGCTTGTGGGAGAAAGTGGGTGACTAGGATGTCTAAGATATCAGAAGTAATGAATGCCTTAATGAAACAAAACATTTGCATTTTAAAAATCTCCCCAAATTAATATCAGAGCCCAATAAGTTGCTTAAATTTACACCCTTTATTTTTCCTCTCTTCAAATTATCTCGTAGAAGTAACTGGATTTTTCATATTAGTTTCATTTATTCAACAAACATTTAGTGAGCTCCTACTATGAATCAGGCAATGTATTAGGGTCTAAAAAACAATTAGCAAAATCATCCACAGTTCCTGCCCTGATGTAGCCATATATTCCAGAAGAAGAAAGGGACTGATTGAAACTATAAAACAAAGTAAAATTACAATTGTATTAAGTGCTAAGAGGTAAAGATTTACTATTAAGAGAACATGTTATATGGAAAAATAATCTCAATTGGAACTTACTCCCCTAATGTTCCTGTTAGTTCCTTGCTCATTCAGGCTATTGAATTTAGGTGGCCATGACATTGCCCCGACACTTATTTTAAATGATCTATCTTCCCCCTAAAAACTGGGATGACACTTTACCATTTACTTATATATACATTTGGTTCTATTTCTAGACTTTGTACTCAGTTTCATTTCTCCATTTATGAACTGTTTTTGTTATTAAGGCCTTATAACATTTTGGTAGTATATTTATTTTAAAAATGAACTTAGAATCAGTTTGGTAAACTGTCAAAGGAAAACACTGTTGATACTTTTTATAGGGATCACTTTTAATTTATATGTTAGCTTGAAAGAAATGACATCTTCCCCAAATTAAATATTCCTATCTAAGATCATGATATGTCTTTCCCCTTTTCATGTCTTCTATTAGTTCCTCAGGTGCATATTCATTCACTGAGACTATAAACAATAGAAGTGAGAATAGTTCACTTCATTATTTCAGAAAATAGTGACTAAAGAATGAAATACTATGTCCAATCTGTCATGTTATTACTCTGTAGATTACCAGCATTCAACTGAATTCAACTGGAAAAGAAACGACAACGAAACCCAATGCAACAAGAAGTTTTCTTGCCAAGAAATGACATCATTTTAGACATATGTAACTATCATGTAAAATTACAGTGATTTCCATACTTAAGGAAGAAGTAAAGGTAAAAGAAATGCATATTATAACCTATTTTGAAAAAGTAAGCCAAATCACTTTAGATTATTCATGCCTCCCTCATCAAGACCTTTTCAGACCCTAAAGGCAGTTATCAAAAGTAAGGGTGAAAAAGTTTAACCTAGAAGTATGTATATATACAGTATACAAAGGATTTTATATAAAATATAGATGCTTTTCATAACACAAGTTTCCAAAATCTGTCATTTCCAGTACTCCCATAATATTTAGGTTCATGTGATCCATGAACATTTCACATTATGTGGATAGACAGTGTCCCTTTCCATCACCTAGAACCAAAAATGAAAAGCAAAAATGATCCAAATGCTGCTAATAGTTCATGAAACTGACCTACCAGGTTTTTTCATCTCTACTTTTAATTTGCTGTCCTGAATGTGTACAAATGTTTCTTGAAAGAGGTTTTAAGGGTACAGGGGGAATTGCTGCTTATTTAAACAATTTTAATGAAGGACTAACCTTTTACATTTAACATTTGTTCCCTTCATTTGCTTTCTGGCAGCAGTTCATACTTTTTCTTTTTTCTCCCAAAGGACATAGCATAATGAACATACACGAGATAATTTAAATGAATGGTTTTAATGAGTTCTTTGAATAGATTCTTTAAAAAAGCAAGCATGAAATTGCTTTCCCAGTTGGGATACTTTAAGATATTTTTAGAAAATTCATATATAAAGCCTTAAAATTCTAACCATTTTTAAAGGAGTAATAATTGAAAGGGCTTTTTTTTTTTTTTGGAATGTGATTTATTTTCACTCATACTGCAGAAGACATTACAAAACCCAGTAGGATTTTTGAATGATTTTAATGGATTATCACATTTCATATTAATAAGAAGTTATTTGTTAAACTTAAAGGCTGTAGCTCTTTCACACTACTTTCATGCATGGAAACATGTAACCTCTGTAGTTGGCCAATACTGGCTAGACATAAGTGAGTTTACTTTATATAGTGAACATTGTGCTCTGCCCTCAACGACGGGGGTGTCGTAGTCTTGAGGTTGGGTGAAATTGATCCCATCCACTCCCCTTGCTACTGTGACTGTTTCAGAAGTTGGCATATACTTCATTTGTTCCCATCAAAGTGATGTTCAAACTTCTGCTCAGTGATTTTATTCAATCCAGGAATTAAATGGGCATGAGGAAAAAGTGTAGGCCCAGGAAGTTCTGGAAACTTAAGCCGCCATGAGCATTAAGGACAAAGCAGACACATGGAACAAGGGTGTAGTTGAGAGAATTATAGAGAAGAGGAATCGAAACTTGATAAAACTCTTCTTGACACTTGCTGTGGCCGCAGGCTTTTCTGTTATGTGAGGAAATAAATTCTCTTTATTATTTAAGCCTCTCTGAAAATAAGAATATGGAATCCAAGAGTGGCATAAACTGCCTTTGGCAAATATCACTGTCTTAATTTTGAAACCATTTATCCATTTGAAAGCATAAATTGTTTGATTGCCTCTGCTTAGAGTCAAAGAAACTATTCAGCTAGCTCAGACCCTTAAAGCTGACATTTAAAAAATTAAACTACTTTGTTAATAACTAAAAGTTATATGTTGATCAGTCTTATGTTATTATTATAACACCTTGTGTGCTCTGTTTCTGTCAAAAATATTCACATGCTATTGCACTAGCTTCTGTAAAAAAATTAGAAAATATTAAAATCAAATTTCTCATCTTTAAATGTTAGCTGTCTAGCATGATAGACACATACTTTTGAAAACAGAGAACATTTAATATAAAAGAACATGGTGACAAAATAGACCAGTTTCCAGATTATTTCCTCTTATGTAAAAAGACTTTGTAACATGACTGGTAAGTTTCCTTCCAGGTTTAATGTCCTGATTCTATGGCAAATGAAATAACAGGGGCCTGAAGGGGAAGTGATTGAGGTATGCAGCACATGGAGATCGTCAGGAAAGCTGGAATCTTCTTGTCCTTTATAAATTGGTGATCATTTTTCTACTGTATGTTCTTAAAGGACAGATTCCGTGCCTATTTTCTGTATGGTTTTCACAAAACATCTTTGATGATAATATTTAATTTTTTTGATCAGATATTTTTTATTAAGTGTCTTTACATACCCAATTATATGCATAAAAGAGTATCGATTTGATGATAAACATTTTAAAAACTTAGAATCTAAAAGGTTCAGAACTGGAAAGTTTTTATCAGATTGTGCCTCTTTGGGAATTCCTTTGTTGGTGAAAGATTCATTAGCCCCTAAGAAGCTCATTCTACTTTCATATAGTTCTTATAGTTAGTACCTCCATCTACATATTTAGTTAATGTATATTCCTTAGAATTTTAGAAACTCCTCTAACAAACTACTATAATGGTAGCTAAATATATCTTTTAGAAAAATCTGCTATACTTAATCATCAGATTGTGCTTATTTCTGTCAGACTTTCTTAAAACATGCAATCATTTATACAGAAGTGCAATGGCTAGGAAATTGAGGAAGACACAAAGAAATGGGAAAATGTTCCATGCTCATGGATTGGAAGAACAAATGTGAAAATGTCTATGCTACCTAGAGCAATCTACACATTTAATGCAATCCCTATCAAATACCATCAACTTTTTTCAAAGAAATGGAACAAATAAGCCTAAAATTTGTATGGAACCAGAAAAGACCCCGAATAGCCAGAGGAATGTTGAAAAAGAAAAGCAAAGCCGGTGGCATCACAATTCCGGACTTCAAGCTCTATTACAAAGCTATAATCATCAAGACAGTATGGTACTGGCACAAAAACAGACACATAGATCAATGGAACAGAATAGAGAGCCCAGAAACAGACCCTCAACTCTATGGTCAACTAATCTTCAACAAAGCAGGAAAGAAAGTCCAAAGGAAAAAAGACAGTCTCTTCAACAAATGGTGTTGGGAAAATTGGACAGCTACATGCAGAAGAATGAAACTGGACCATTTCCTTACACCACACACAAAAATAGACTCCAAATGGTTGAAAGACCTCAATGTGAGACAGGAGTCCATCAAAATCCTAGAAAACAGAGGCAGCAACCTCTTCAATCTCAACGGCAGCAACTTCTTCCTAGAAACATTGCCCAAGGCAAGGGAAGCAAGGGCAAAAATGAACTATTGGGACTTCATCAAGATAAAAGGCTTTTGCACAGCAAAGGAAACAGTGAACAAAACCAAAAGACAAAGACAGAATGGGAGAAGATATTTGCAAATGACATATCAGATAAAGGTCTAGTATCCAAAATCTATAAAGAACTGATCAAACTCAACACCCAAAGAACAAATAATCCAGTCAAGAAATGGGCAGAAGACATGAACAGATATTTCTCCAAAAAAGACATCCAAAAGGCCAACAGACACATGAAAAAGTGCTCAACATCACTCAGCATCAGGGAAATCCAAATCAACAAGTCAATGAACTACCACCTCACACCAGTCAGAATGGCTAAAATTAACAAGTCAGGAAAGGACAGATGTTGGCGAGGATGCAGAGAAAGGGGAACCCTCCTACACTGTTGGTGGGAATGCAAGCTGGTATAGCCACTCTGGAAAACAGTATGGAGTTTCCTCAAAAAGAGAGAATAGAGCTACCTTATGACCCAGCAATTAATTGCACTACTGGGTATTTATCCCAAAGAGACAAATGTAGTGATCCGAAGGGGTACATGCACCCCGATGTTTATAGCAGCAATGTCCACAATAGCCAAACTATGGAAAGAACCAAGATGTCCATCAACAGATGAATGGATAAAGAAGATGTGGTATATATATATATATAATGGAATGTTAGGCAGCTATCAAAAAAACCGAAATCTTGCCATTTGCAACAACATGGATTTCCTATACAGGAATATATCTTTTGGAAAGATATAACATCTTTGATGATAATATTTAATTATAATTAAATATTTATATTTAATACTAGAACTAGAGGGTATTATGCTAAGCGAAATAAGTCAATCAGGGCAAGACAAGTATCATATGATCTCACTGATCTGAGAAATTTGAGAAACAAGACAGATCATAGGGGAAGGGAGGAAAAAATGAAACAAGACATAACCAGAGAGGGAGACAAACCTAAGAGACTCTTGCTCTCAGGAAGCAAACTGAGGGTTGCTGGAGTGGTGGGTAGTGGGAGAGATGGGGTGGCTGGGTGATGGACATTGAGGAGGGTATGTGCTATGGGTGGCCGGGTGATGGACATTGGGGAGGGTATGTGCTATGGTGAGTGCTGTGAATTGTGTAAGACTGATGAATCACAGACCTGTACCTCTGAAACAAATAATACATTATATGTTAGGAGAAGAAGAAGAAGGAGGAGAAGGAGAAGAAGGAGAAGAAGAAGGAAAAGAAGGAGAAGAAGGAGAAGAAGGAGAAGAAGGAGAAGAAGGAGAAGAAGAAGAAGAAGAAGAAGAAGAAGAAGAAGAAGAAGAAGAAG
>NW_023270377.1:63485480-63634317 GCF_011800145.1 Mirounga leonina
AGTAGGAAGGGAAAAATGAAGGGGGGGAATTGGAGGGGGAGATGAACTATGAGAGAGTATGGACTCTGAGAAACAAACTGAGGGTTTTAGAGGGGAGGGGGTTGGGGGGATGGGTTAGCCCAGTGATGGGTATTAAGGAGGGCATGTATTACATGGAACCCTGGGTGTTATACGCAAACAATGAATCATGGAACACTAATCAAAAACTAATGATGTAATGTATGGTGACCAACATAACATAATAAAATAAAATTAATAAAAAGAAAAAAAGAAGTGCAATGGCTTATGACCAAACAAGAATTTCACCAGTATAGATTCAGTGACTTAAAAATCACCACTGTTGTTTTTTAAAAATCATGTAAATAAAATTCTTTTTTACTTCCTATTATAGTTACGTGGGGCAAGATTGAAAGGGTAAAACTATTCTCTTTGTAAATGAAATGTCCCACTGATTATAGTCACAATCCTAGTAAGAATATGTAGTATGGTTATTAGTAGAAAATTGCATGCTTAAATATTGTGTGTGAGCATAAGACTTCTGTCCTTCCTGTATAGGATAAAGGGGTCTCTCTTTACAGTGTATTTCTTCATGTCAGCTTTCTGATCATGTAGTTCCCAGTGTGTTAAAAAACACAATAAAAGTATTCCTTCAGTACTCCTTCAGAGAAGCCTCAACTACTTTGTGATGAAAAACAGGATCAGTATTTAAATCAATATAATTTGGCAATATGTCATTTGTGCTTTATGGGCTTCACATGTAATAAATGGTTCATCAAAGTTGCTTTGAATTACTTTCATGTAATTGAAGAAACGTTAGCTTCCCAACTAAAAGAGACTTCAAATTTGTGGAAGTAATCTGTTCTTCCTTAACTTGGGGAAAGCTTGACTCTTAAGAGGGGGTCTGTCTTTTATAAAAAACTTGCTACAAGGTTTCTGCAAATATTTCATTATTTTTTTAATGGTTTCTTAACTAGGGTGATGAAATGAGTCCCCCCACCCCCCGCTTTATCAAGGCTCCTGTAACTAAATAAGGCAAGGCAATGGAAAGTGACATTTTGTTTAACTCAATGCTGGAAAGGAGAGAGACATATCACATGGTAATATATTGACTATAAACAAGGTTTCTCAAACTTTGGAGTACATACAAATTGCACGAGGACTGTCAAAAAGCAGAATCTGATTTAGTACATTTGAGATGGGCCTGAGATTCTAACAGGATTCTAGGTATTGCTGATCCTGCTAGTCCAAACACCATACATTGAGTGGCAAGGTGCTAGAATATATGCTAACTAGGATATGCACAAACTGTAGGTTGACTTTGTTTATAATTCCTCTTATTATCTATAATTTACTCTGATATTAGAACATTATGAGAGCCTTTACTCTCTTCCATCACCTACCTTCATTATCTAAAGCTATATATCTGTCTCTTTATAGTAGCAGAATTGGATGGAGCAAATAAAGACCAATAACCCATTCGAGAGGTAGGCTAAAAGTGGAGTCAAACTATGAAATGGAGGAAAAACAAAGGATAAAAAGTACCAAAAAGTCAGATGTGGGGAGGGGGGTAGAAATAAAGTAAAAGGGGTATACATATTAGCAGAGGTCCCTAAAGAACAACATGACCTTTGCTGTCTGATATCTGAGTGTATGACCAGATCTAAGGTCAAGGATACAGCCCTCAACCTCTGCTATGCTCTATAAACCATAATATAGGACTTGTATGTAAAGGACTAGATGAACAAGTCTCACTAGCTAGAGGGATCTTTCTCTTATAAAATGTGCCTTATCTCCCTTGCTTAAGTACCATACTCCTGTGGTTATGCCAGTTTTAAAATGTACTTCAGAAAAAATACTCAAATCTGCAAATACCAAATATTAATAAATCAGAGATCTCCAATCCATTCATCTGTGATGCAATAACAGTTTTGTGTAGAATTCAAAATAATACAATTTCTGGGGACATAGAGCATTTTATACAATTCTATCATTGTTGAGTATCCATGAAGCCTTGTACTGCCTTTTATTTTTACTGTTGATGTTTTGTAGAAATCCTAACTTATTCATTTATGCCTATGTGAAATTATAAAGGTAAATAAATCACTGGAGTATAAGTGAGAGACATTTAAAGATAAGCGAGAATCAGGCATATTCTGGTATAATCACCGTGCAATAATAAGCTAGTATACAATAGAAGGTATTATGGCTCTCTTTCTAGGTAGGTAGATGGATGAATAGATAGATCTGTATCTATCCCATCAGTAATATTTGGTGAATGACTAACATACCTCCTGACCTGCAACACCAGCATCAACATAGCAAATATATAGATATAGGTATATAGAGAGATCTATATCTATCTATACATATGTATTTATATCCATATCCATATCTATACCTATCTTCTATCTATCATCTACCTATCTATCATCTATCTATCTATCCATCATCTATCATCATCTATCTCTCTATCATCTATCTATATATCTATGTATCTATCAAAAGTAGTAATGTTAGTGATGCAGGTATGTTAGTCATTCACTAAATATTACTGACTCTGTCTTCTAAGCACGTTAGAATTGTCTCATATATGATTGGTTGAGTCACATGACTATTTCTGTTTACTGAGCTGTAAGTAGAAGTGATACTCATCAACTTTGGGTTACAGTACTTAATGGCATATGTAGTATTCTCCTTCCTGCTCTTTCCCTCTGGTGGTGAACTAACAATGATCAGGGTGGTTACTGCTCTGCTTACAAATACTGTTTGTTGCTGTGACATAATTAAGTCTAACCTGTATGATTTAGGTGGGCAAGATGTGGATCATTGAGGACTACTAGAAGAAAGAAGAGCTATGAGTCATGGAGATCATGAAGGCTGCCTGAAGCAAACTTAACTTACCTCAAAATATCGTCCAATGTTTCTGAAATGTATATAAAAGCTAAATATTACACAAACACAGCTAAATCAGAGGTGACCAAAATATTCACTTTGTCAAATTGGTTTATGATGATGGACATGAGAGAAACAGACTGAGAATTCTAGAGCCATGGGTATGTAGGTAGACAAATGGTAAAAGGAGATCAAGAACAGACTTACTGTCAACTGACTTGTCAGTTTTAGCAGATAAGTGTCATTTAAAAAATCTTCGGGGACACCTGGGTGGCTCAGTCAGTTGAGCATCTGACTCTTGATTTTGGCTCAGGTCACAATCTCAGGAACTTGAGATGGAGCCCCGTGTCAGGCTCCACACTCAGCAGGGAGTCTCTCCCTCTGCCCCTCCCCCCAACCCCCCCCCCCCCGCTTACACTCTTTCTCTCTATAAGATAAATAAATAAATATTTTTTCTAAAAAAGTCATTTAAAATCTTCTACTTGTGGTAATCAAATTAAAAATATTTTAAGGTGATAGTATTAATACCACATATTCATATTTGAACTTAGAGCACTGATATTTCTTTAAAGAAAAGTATGGTTTAGATGGCCTTACCATTATGTCAAACACAATTCCAACTTTTTAACTTTCGCTGATTGTAATATCCTTCTACATTACTTTACAAGAAACACAATTTGCTTATACGTTAACAGAATGACAATATGATTAAAACAATTAAATATTTGAAAATGTTAACAATATAATTTTAAGTGATATTGATCTAAAACAGATGCTGTAGTAAAAAATTCAAGCTCCAGTTAATTTTTATATATATGTGTAGAGTTAGCATATCTGTAGAATCAAATTATAATGCCTAGCACAATGATCATCCTTACCTACCTAACCTACTTATGTCCTCTAACAAGAACATATCAGTTACCTTTACTTCCTTTCCTTCAGTTTCTATATCCACTTCATCTCCAAGTCCTGTCAGATCTACTTTAAAAACATATCCTGACTCCAACCACTTCTCATTACTCTTGCCCCACAACTTTAGAACACAGCATCTCTTCACCTAGACAATTATAACTGCCTCCCAACATTGTTCCTTCCATTTTCCTTAGATTAGCCATAATCATCATAAACTTCCTCTGTCTAAAAGTTCTCAAAGACTTTCCATTGATTTTAAAATAAAGTAAAAAATCCTTACCATTGATTCCTACATGATGTAGATCTTGCTCACCTCCTCTGACTTCTTTTTTGTTCCATGAGTACTCTCCTTTGCTATGCTTTAGCCCAGCTGGCCTTCCTTCCATCAGGTTCATAAAACCATCCCACATCTGCCTTAGTTCCTTCTTGTAACTTATTTCTCTACTTCAAATTCTCTTAACCGAAATCTTTGCATTGATGACTCATTTATCTTTGAGACATCTGTTTGAATATTTCTTCCTTAGACATGCCATGTCTGATCATCCCTTGCAAAACATTCTCTCCTCCCCCATATCTTTATTCTTCCTTAGACCTTTTTTTTTTATTGCTGTCATTATCACTTGTTGCTACCTATTTAAAATTATCTTACTTACTTGTTTTAGTCTACCCTTCCCTGAACATATAACTCTATGGAAATGATAAACTTGTCATCTGTGAATCTCCTGCAGCTTGAATGAATGAATGGAGAGGATGAATGGAAAAACTGTTGAAGTGAAATATAAATAACCAAAGAGGCATTCCGTGCTAGTTTGGCTCTCTGTTTCTTATAAATTATTCAACAAATTTTATTTTATTTTTATTTTTCTAAAGATTTTATTTATTTATTTGACAGAGAGCGAGAGCACACACAGTAGACAGAGCAGCAGCAGAGGGAGAGGGAGAAGCAGGCTCCCCATGGAGCAGGGAGCCCCATGTGGGACTCGATCCCAGGACCCTGGGATCATGACCTGAGCTGAAGGCAGACACTTAACTGACTGAGCCACCCAGGTACCCCTCAAATTTTATTGTTTTTCTTTACATTTTTATTTTTGAGTAGTTGGCATTAGAATATTAAGATGTGAGAAAGAAAATTGGCCTGCACTGGTTCTGAGACAGGAATTTGGAGGTTGTTTTAATTTACAACTCCTTCTAAAAAATAACAAATATTCTTGATAAAATGTTTGAGCAACATTTAAACTGGACCCCTTTCTCACACCATACACAAAAATAATCTCAAAATGGGTTGAAGACCTAAATGTGAGACCTGAAACCATAAAACTCCTAAAAGAAAACATGGACAGTGATCTTTTGAACGTTGTTCTTAGCAACATGTTTATGGGTATGTCTCCTCAGGCAAGGGAAACAAAAGCAAAAATAAACATTTAGGACTATATCAAAATAAAAAGCCTTTGCCCAGCAAAGGAACCATCAACAAAACAAAAAGGTAACATATTGAATGGGAGAAGATATTTGCAAATGATAAATTTCATAAGGGGTTAATATCCAAATATATAAAAAACTTATACAACCTCAAAAAAACACAAATAATCTGATTAAAATGGGCAGAGGATCTGAGTAGACATTCTTCTAAAGAAGACATCCAGACAGCCAACAGACACAAGAAAAGATGATCAACATCACTAGTCATCAGAGAAATGCAAATCAAAACCACAATGAGATATCACCTCACACCATTCAGAATGGCTAATATTTAAAAGACAAGAAATTTAAGATGTTGGCAAGGATGTAGAGAAAAAGGAAGCCTCATGCACTGTTGGTGGTGATGTAAAATGGTGCAGCCACTGTGGAAAACAGTATAGAGGTTCCTCAAACAATTAAAGACAGAAATACCGTATGATACAGCAATTCCGCTTTGGGCATTTGCCTGAAGAAAATGGAAACACTAATTCGAAAAGATATATGCATCCCTATGTTTACTGAAGCATTTACTTATAATAATTAAATATGGAAGCAATGCAAGTGTCCATCAGTAGATGACTGGATAAAGAAGATGTATGATACATATATGTACACACACACACACACACACACAATGGACTATTACTCAGCCATAAAAAAAGAATGAGATTTTTGCCATTTGTGACAACATGGGTAAACCTAGAGGGTATCATGCTAACTGAAATAAGTCAGAGAGAGAAAGACAAATACATACAATTTTACTTATTTGTGAAACCTAAACAACAATGCAAAGCAAAGCAAACAAACAGAAACAGATTCATAAAAACAGAGAATAAACTGGTGGTTGCCAGAGGGGAGAGAGGTGGGGGAAGGACAAAATAGGTGAAGAGGATTAACAGGTATAAACTTCAGGTTATAAAATAAGTCACAGAAATGAAAAGTATAGGGAATACAGTCAATAAAATTATAATAATGTTCGAGGATGACACATGGTGACTACACTTACTGTGATGAGCACTGAGTAATGTATAGAATTGTTGAATCACTATGTTGTACACCTGAAACTAATATGACACTGTATGTTCACTATTCCAATAAAAAAAAAATAGGAGACTCTTAAAAAAAATCCCATGTAGTAAGTTAGAGTAACTCCCTTTCCCATAAATTACTGACCTTGGATCATCCCTGTGACAAATTAATTAACAAAATGTGCCTTTACTGTATCAGCATTTTTCTTTATCTAGTCCAAGAAAAATCTTTGCATTACTCTTCCAAGATTATTTTTGCTTTTGAAACAAGTCTGGAATAAATTTTGAACATATGATTATAATAAATTGCTTTAAAAATTTCCTGTTACAGATTTATGAGGTATTGTTTCTGACTCCCCCAAAAATTTGGATTTCATATTTAAAATTTGCCCTGAGTATATCTTAAAGCAATACAATGTTACCCTCCTATAAGCTTTTGTGTGGACCATGCACTGTTTTATAGACATAGTTTCTGTGGTTTTGCTCATGCAGTTCACTAGACCTAGATGGATTTGCCATCCCATTTTTGCATGCTTAGAACATCTGTAGTCTCAAAGGCACAGTCCAAGATCTATGTCTTCCAAGAAATCGCCTTTGAATCTTTTAGAAATACTTGATTTTCAACAATGGAAATTCATGCTGTTTGAATGGTTTATGGAAATATGTGACTATTTTAACTTTTTAAGTCTTTACAAGATTGGTGGGTGACAGGAGCTAGGGATTCTAAACATATTCTGCCCAAGATGCTGATAGCATCCCCATAAAGAAACTGGAAAAAAGAAGTCATCCTTTTTAAAACTCCTATTGCCCTTAATTGACCCCTTTTTAGCCTCCCGTCATCCTTTAGGTACATATTTCAATCCTTCTACTACCTAAAAATTCCTTGACTGACTCCTGAATTTATGCATACCCCATTCATCCTTATTTTCCCTACCAGGCAAGTGTTCAATGAATGTCTTTTTTGACAAAGTAGATGATTGTATGTATTTTAATGCATTCCATTAGCTACAGCACATTCACATTTGTTAACTAATCCAAAAATAATAAAATTAATGGTAGAAATTTCAGGTATGCTGAGTTGGAGTTCTGCTCCATGGGAGAAAAGCAGAGAAGATATTTTTAGGGAGATGGGGAAAGAAGATGACCATCTGGTGCGCTATAAATAGAATCATTTCAAGGTAGATGCAATATCCCTTTCCCAATCCCTTACTTCTGAAGCTTGTACAGTAAAATTCTCATAACCATTCCTGACAAAATAGGGGGAAAAAGAAACACACTTGATCAAGATTATTGCTATGTCTCCGTATTGCATACAGCATATTTAATTTCATTTGTTTTCTAAGTAGAATACAAAATAAGTGTACAGATATATAAGCTGTTTGAAGGCTAATTCAGCTGTCATAGCTGAAGTTATTCTTGATTGTGTTTCTCTTTAAGTAACTGATAATGCAAACTTAGATTTATTAAGACAATTTAAAGCAACCCCATGGCCCTGAAATTTACTGGACGTCAATTCTGAAGTCTTCAAGAAACATTCTGAGGGTTTATTTTGATGCCATCCTAATGAATTTAGATGAGGCCTGTTCCAGTGCTCTCTGGAATAGCTCCTTTTGATGCTGGGCAGGTCACTTTCTGTCTAAGGAAAGAAACACTCTAAATGATAATTAATACGAAATAACACAATCACTGTTTTTAATGGCTCTGATCCTCTCACACAGAAGTGAGGGTTAGCTTTGCTCTCTGCAAAATAGTCTACTCTTATCTGCAAGTTCGCTAGCAAATCCATGCGATACCATACAGAGCCCCAGAGAGGGGGACTGTGCAGGACACTTTATATTAACAGCACTCTTCATATTCACGTGATGCTAATTAAGCCAGTAGAGCAAACTGATGCAATGATGGTACTTAAACTGAGCTTTCTAATAGCAATACTAGGCCTCAAAGGGCACAAGTCAGTGTCCTGTCAATGAGTTTAACCCATGCTTGGAGAAGTTAAAGGTCAGGTTACAATGTGCCAGTAAGTGTTTTCCAAGTAGGGAGCTTGAATTAAAGCCAATTCTAGTCTCTCTAATAAAATCCTGAGAAAAGCCCCTGACTTGACTTTCATTATCAAATCCTTCACAAATATTAAATATGCTCATGTCTGCTGCCATTGGGATAAATGATATCGATCCCGATTCTCTGATTTATAGGTGTGTGCAAACTACCTTAGTCTCAGAGTAAGCTACGGTCCCATACTAAGTTTATCCCCAATAATACATGCTGTTTTTAATCTGAGATTCATAAGGATGTTTCAATCAAATCCTTATAAATTTGCCTTCCTTGGAGCAGTGTAAAGATTCAAAACAAATCTTTGCAAAGTCCCTTGCATTTGTGAAAACATCCAGTAACATGGTCATTAAAGCATAGGGTTGCAAAAGTGGGTCTGCGCTGATCTTGGTGGGAGACCTAGCTAGGATCCTTAATTTTGAAACATTCACATGCCCTTGTCATAAATACAGCTCTTTTCACTAAATGACATGTTCCACATGTTCCATGTTTCCATGTTCCTCCTTTTCTCCCTTCCCTACCCTTTTTCTCTTCTTGTGCTACTTGTTCCATGGCCTCTAAATGAGACAAATTTTTTGTTGGCCTTTTCCATTCGTTTTTCATGGCTTTTCTCTTGTCATTCAACTAACGTATCTGCTTTCCACCAACAGCTGAATCTTCCAAGGTTGCCATTTCCTTAAAAACAACCCCATTTTGAGTGCAGTGTTCTCAGAACGTATAGATATTCTGCAGAACAAAATGGATTTTTTTTTCTGTTAATAACCTCATTTTTTAAACAGTAAGTCTAGCTACACTGAAATCTTCTCAAATTACAGACCTTGAGACATGAAACTGGCAGGGTAAAAATAAATGAAGCGCGATTATAATTCTGATTTAAAATTATTTTTAATTTACTCAATTATGCTTTCCTGTTTTCTTAAACCTCAGCTACAATTCATCTCCATTTCCTTAAAGCAACTGTGTTTATCAGTTCCACTAGGTCAGCTCTGTTTAATAGACCTTGCTTGGAATCACAAAGACGGTCACTGGAACAGCATCCTGTGAAATAGGAGATGTTTAACCTCAGAGCCTTATTGTCTTCAGCGCAATAATTTGTGTGCAAACTATCAAAAGCACAATAAGGGTGTCAAAGTCCAACCTCAAGGAATGAGCAGCAGGGAAATGAGCCCTCCTACACTGAAACTTCAGGACAGTCAGGAAGACTTCTGTATCCAAAAGCATATCTAATCATCGTAAATGGTCTTTACCTGCCAACGTTTTCCCATAACTTGTTGCCTATGCGCTGTTTTCCTCGCTTTTCAATTTTCCATCCAGAATGAAGGAACTATTTCATCACTTTCCCTTTCCCCTGCGTTTCTAAAACCAGACACACACTGTAAGTACACAGCTTCTGAGAAGCAGTTAGTTAATGGGATTACAAATCTAATCACACTACTGCTCTTGGCTTGTATCTGCTGGACGGCATAGTAAAGCTCAGCATTGCGAATGCACAAAAATGACTTATTACACTAGTCTGTGGAAGGTCTCCATAGCCCTTGTTTTATCAGGCTCCCTCCAGGGGCAACTTCCATGGTTTGATCAGAGACGATGGCTCAGATTTATTTCTTACAACAGGGACATTTGCACTTTCTTGCTTTTAAATTGCTTTTGACATATGTTAAAGACAGCAGTGAGAAAAGAAACAGGGGTACCACCAGCACTAAAATACATTGAAAAATAGCTTGGGTCCAGAGTGAAGACAATCACCACAGAGACTCCCCACTTTCTTTCAGGAATGTTTCTACTTTAAGACACTGAAGGGAACAGAGATGTTCCTGCCAAAGCATTACAGAAAGCGGAGCCGTCACTGTAATAGGCAGAGGGGCCAGTGCTGGAGTCCTCCTGACCGTCTGTGACAAAGAAGGGATTGGAATAGATGTCCTCTAAAATACTTTTTGCCATTGAAATTCCATGAGCATTTGTTGTGAGTGGAAGGCTGGTAATACACTTACCGTGCAGATAATTTAATTTTTAAGATACCAGAACAAGAAGATATACATTGAAAGAGAAAGACATGACAAGAAGCGATTCTACTACAGAAAGATGGATGGCTTATTCTTGATGCTTTCCTGCCCACTACAATAAAAATGAATAATAATGATGATGATAATAGTAATAATAATTTTAACACATACTGAGTACTTACAACTCCATGACCCCATCCTGAGCATCTTCTATATATTCTCATTTAATTTCACAATTCTATAGGCAGCTACCATTAATTTTTTTTTGCACAGAGAGAAATTAAGGCATGAGATTGTTCAGTAATTGTTCAACAATTGTTCAACAAGGTGACATACTGCAGTGCTGGGGCCAAGACAGGAATGTAGGCAGTATGGCTCTAGACTCCAACTGTTAACTACCATGTTTAAGTGAGAAGAATTGCTTGAAAATCACCAATCTGATTTTGTCCATATGGAGAGAACGCTCAAATGCCCTTCATAAACAGTTAAAAGTCTATTCACAAAGAAAAATAAAATCTGCCCTTAGTTTCTCTTTGTATTAAATCTGACTGCTTTGCTGTGCCATTGAGTCAACTTTGTTATTGATATATATATATATATATATATATATATACACACACACACATATATATATACACTTAACTTATACAATTCCTCAAGCATTTTTAATGATCGCTCCCCACAACTGTCTGGTATACATCTAGCCACCTTACCCAGAGTCAGCAGGTTTCATCTGTCAGTGCATTCCTGAGGAACACCCAGGCAGCAAACTGAAATTTATTATTATTTTAATCTAAGAAGAATGTAGTTTGCAAAGTCTCCACTATTTCAAAGGCAAATATAAACAACTCTTAGATTTCAAGATTGCCAATCATATTGGATTCTTAAGATTTTCCCTCTTCATTAGTTTGTAATTATACTCAACTATCATCAACACTCAGCAAGTAGCGAGCAATCACAGCCAGAGAAGTTCATATCACAGGAAGTTCCTAACACAGTTTCAAAAGGAAATCAGCTGTATGTAATGCAGAATATTTACTGGAGCCGTATCTTACATGAAATTAGGTTATAAAGCCAATGATTAATATGAAAATCAGCTAAACAAAAAATTGTCCCAAAAGAGAACCTAAATCATTCATACGGGTTTGTCTACATAGTCTGTTTAAAACAGAGCTGTCTCTTGATAGGTTCTATATATTTAGTGTCTCCTCCATGCAGGAATAGGCCACAATTCTTCTGCTGAGCAGAAGATTCAACACTTAACTTACATTTAAGAATCATACTGTGTAGAAAAAAAAAAAAGTCCTACCCACACCCCCATCCTTGCAAACTGTGTATAAATTTGCAAGCACAAAATATACATTTTCTGCAGCATCCATAAAATCCATAGAAACAAAGATAATTGTTAGTGTTAAGCCCTAGGTTAAGCCATCTATTGAATCATAAATGTAAATGAATGTGTATTTGCCTAGGGAAATAGTATGAAATGAAACTTTTCAAGTTCTAGCAACTAAAACAATATAAAATGGAATAAAGAGATATGTTTTATCTTGAATATCGTTGTTTGAAGAAAGTTATTTTAACCAAAGGACTAAGAAAAGGCAGACATAAATTTTGGGAGGATCATTTTTCTACTTTTTTCCCTTATTCAATTTTAGTAGAGAATGACTTTTCCAAATTGATAATTTTATTAAGAACATAAAATGTTAATATCCTTTGAACACCATTAAGGGAAATCTCCAAATGAAGGGAAAAATCAACAATAAATATGGCACTCAACAAAATGAAAATATATGTGATTAATGATACCTATCTTTGATCAATTATTATACGATATCCTGGCCCAAGGCTTTTAAAGATGGATAACACTGTATAAAAGCCTTATAATAAAGTGAAATTATAAAAGCTCAACGTGCAAATATCATTAGTTGCTTATTCAATTCTATTCTAGCCTTCTTTTTCTTAATTAGCAGAACTCAATTTCTAAAGAGTAGCAGTATAACTAGATTCAAAATAAACAAACGTTTGCCAGACTGCTCTGCAGCCAGAGCTGGTCATGTGATACATCTCTGGCCATTGTGATGAAAGTGGGAGTCAATGCGAGGCTCTTCTAGAGAAGCTCTTTCAAAAAGGGATAGAATCTGTTTCTATCTATTTAGCCCTTGGCCCTTCCCTTTCTTCCTGCCCTGTCATGCTCCACATAGAGCAGCCATCTTGAAACCATGAAACAATGTATGACAACAAAAGCTCCCTGGTAAGGAAAGCTGACTAAAGAGAAGGAGCCTGGGCTCCTGAGAGCTATCTACCCTGGACTTCTTTTTTGTGTGAAAACAAAACAAAACATAAACAAGAAACAAAAAATGTTTATGTTTAAACCACTCTTTCTCAGGTTTTCTTGGGATTTGTTACTTGGATCTGAACGCAATCTACAACTGATATAACAAATTATATGAAATAATGATTACAAATACATGCACACACACAATCCCACAATGCAGACAGTCCTTGCTTTGCACAGTCTCAATATGAATACATTTTAGTTACTATAATTTAATTAAATGCTCAGAAATATTTCACTATATTGACAGTGCAATGGATAAAATCCTAGAAGCTGATTCTGACTTAGAAAAATGAGAATGACAATTTACTAAGGCATAGAAAAGATGATCACTCCGTATCGTAAATTATATGGATGTGAAGAAGGTAATCACTATTCAAACTCTTCTCAATAGGTTTTTAAAATATTGAGGCATATTTTACATGTTATATAATTTGTTCTTTTCAAGTGTATAATTCAATAATTTTTCTCTTTAGTAAATTCATCAAGTTGTATCATCATTATTATTTAATGGTTTTTTTAAAATTTATTTTATGTTATGTTAGTCACCATACATTACATCATTAGTTTTTTTTTTTTTTAAAGATTTTATTTATTTATTTGAGAGAGAATGAGAGACAGAGAGCATGAGAGGGAAGAGGGCAGAGGGAGAAGCAGACCCCCCGCCGAGCAGGGAGCCCGATGCGGGACTCGATCCCGGGACTCCAGGACCATGACCTGAGCCAAAGGCAGTCGCTTAACCAACTGAGCCACCCAGGCGCCCCCTACATCATTAGTTTTTGATGTAGTGTTCCATGATTCATGTTTTAAGAACATTTCCTTCACCCCAATAAAATCCTTCATGTTCATTTGCTATTACTCTTGTTCTCCTCAACCTCCACCTAAGGCAACCAATAATCTTTCTGTCTCCATAGATTTGCCTTTTCTGGACATTTTATGTAAATGAAATAATACAATATATGGTCTCTTATGTCTGCCTTCTTTCATTTAGCATAATGGTTTTGAGATTTATCCATTTTGTAGCATGTATCAGTAACTTGTTGTTTTTTTATTGCCAGATAATGTTCTATTCTGTGCATATACCAGATTTGTCTATCCATTTACCAGCTGATGGACATTAAGGTTATTTCCAATTTTTGACTCTTATGAATAATACCACTAAGAACATTTGTGTGTTTTGGTAAATTTTATGAAGATATAAACACTTTAATTCTCAATATTTCTAGTGTTTTAAACAACAGTTTACTAACCATATATATGTTAATTTTATGTTTCCATATGCATTTATAATTGATAGCAGGAGAGTTTTTTAATATTTTGACAATAATTTTACAGATTATAGTAAATTTATAAATGTTCCCATTGATCATTAAGATCACTTTGTACATTTAGCTCAAATGGTCTTTCTTATGGTCCCACACTACCATGGAAAGTAAAGTCGGTTTCTACACACATACATAAGATTAATAGGGTTGCACAAAAATATATTAGTTGTCTAGGATGATGGGCTTATAAAGAACTTTTCTAATCTTTATATTACTTTTACTTAATATTACTAAGAAAATAAAATGTGAAAATAAATGTGAGGGAAATTATTGCTTAATATCTCAATGTAGGGATATCATAGTGCTTTTATACAGATCAGCATAATTAAAATCACATTTTGCCTTTTAAAAAAATGAAGGCAGAATGAGGGAGAGGAAGACCAATTGACGATCACCAGGCAAGAATTTGAGAAAGGAAAGAAGGAAGGAAGGAAGGAAGGAAGGAAGGAAGGAAGGAAGGAAGGAAGGGAGGGAGGGAGGGAGGGAGGGAGGGAGGGGAACATTAGAGAGACTGTAAGAATGCCTTACTAATGTCCTGTAGTAGAAAGAAGCTGTATGTGGAATAAGGGTCTTTGAGGAGGTAGTGCACATTCTGAGTCCTCATCTCAGAATCTACTGGTTTCAGAGCTGATAGAACATTCTACTTCCTTTCCTAAGGCAAGGCCAGACAAATAAAATCTGAAAGTGACAATTGCATTCTGTTGTTGCTACTTCACTTTGATCAAATCAAAAGTTCCATCATGTTTATATGCCTGATAACATCATAGGAATACCCAGTAAGACTACATCTCCAAGAGATCTTCTAGATTCCTGTTGATATGCTACTGAATTTTCTCTTGAAGAGTCAAGAGTATTAACCTAGGCTCTGCAAGTGGCAATCTGATGTACACAGTGCATTTGCCTTTGAGAGTATCCAACGCACATACATCTGCATGACAGAACGGAGCATTACAGTATAGTCTAAGGGTGTCCTAGTTGGTTGCAGACCCAGTAAGATACTGTAAGAAACAAAACAAAAAAAATGTTAGTTCCTACAAAATCATGCTTGTGTTGTTTGACATAGCTCTACCAACATCTGTAATCACAAGAATGCTTATGAAAATACTTAATTTTAAAATTGAATTTGACATTATCCATATCTATACAATATAACTGAGGTAGCCATAATGAAATCAGAGCCTTTCTTAATCATTTATTACAACAACCTACACTGACTGTGAAGATAGTTGAGAGTACAAAATTAGTCCTTTGTAACAGTTGCTAAAACACTGCTCTTGTCCAAAATTCAAGTTTTACTTTGAAATGAGACTTTAGAAGCAAATTCATGGATAATCTGAATAAAAAACATAAAGTTGAATAAAAATGGCTCTTTTATATTTTAAAATATGATTAACTGATCAAAATTGCTATAGCAAAAAACTAAACCTTTAGAAAACTAGTAACAATTTATTATTTAAGAATTCATGTGGGAATATTAATATTAATCACCAAAGAGAATTGGTGTTCATGGTGATAAAAAGCTACTCTCTGCATATGGAGAGGTGTGAAATTTGTATAATTCTAGACATGTTTGTCCTAATTGCAAAAATCCCAGAAGAATGGACTTTCTTAAGTCTCCACAGGGTCTTCCTTCAATCTATTACTTTATGAAGCTAAATACTGGCATGTAAAACCTCAGATATTACCTAAATTAAAATGTGTTATAATGTGAATTTTGTTCATTTAAAGTGAGTGAACATTAACAGTATAAAGAGGTTTGGTATGAAAGATAAGAGTTTTAAAAAGATAATGGGTTTGGAGGAAATGGAGACTTTATAAACGGTTTAGTGTTATAGTCTTTTTGTAGAACAATGAACTGTAAACTGCAAATAATATTTAACTATTTTTAAAAATTACATCTCCATAAAATTAGGTCTGGAAGCCCATATCTTTGACACTGTAGGTCCCACTTCAGAAAGAGTTTAGGTTCGAAACTTCATTTTTCCAAGTCAGGGAATAAAATGAACAAGCTACAAAGTTTAACTTCTCAAATCAGCCCATCAATACCAAAAACATGTTTCCATTCAAGTTCTAGAGAACATAATCAACAATTCTGTGTTTATGGGAGACATTGTTTCATAAAACCACCTTTTTTTTTTTTTTTTTTTTAATGAGACTAAGTGGCTCTCCTACACCTCTCACTTCATGAAGAGCCGGAAAGATTAAGGACAACCTGGGGCTTGAAACACTCTGAAGGCTCAGGTAGGAAAGGAGTAGAGGTGGCCTCTCCTTACTGCAGCGCCCAGACCTGGGAATCATGTGCTGGGATGATTCAGGGGCAGCCTCTCAGCAGCTGCAGCTTCCAAAAATACAGTTGGGATGAGAATCTTTTACAAGTAACAATCCTTAGTAATTAGATCAGTAATCCTGATCTCAATGACAACAATGGCAGTGACTTTCATCTTTTTGTTTTTTCATTTAATACTTAACAACAGTCTGAGAGGGGCACCTGGCTCGGCCTTTGGCTCAGGTCATGATCCCAGAGTCCTGGGATCGAGCCCCGCGTTGGGCTCCCTGATCGGTGGGAAGCCTGCTTCTCCCTCTCCCACTCCCCCTGCTTGTGTTCCCTCTCTTGCTGTGTCTCTCTCTGTCAAATAAATAAATGAAATCTTAAAAAACAAACAAACAAACCAACAGTCTGAGAGGGTGGAAAGCATTAACTCCATTTTATAAATAATAATAACTAAACTCTACGATGTGCTGTGCTATTTTATCTGCATATATGGTTGCCCACATTTTCTCCCATTCTTAGGTAAGCGTGACATTCCTCTTATCAAGAGTCCAAGTCTATTCTGCTCTCCCTCGGGAACTTGCATGTACTAACTGAATGCAGCAGAAGTGAAGTTATGCCGGTTTAGGCTTAGTCCTTCTGCTTTTTACTCCCTTGGAAAGCAGTTGTCATGTCATTTGAAAGTCCAGGATATCTTGCAAAACAGAGGACATGTGGAAAAGCAGGAGAAGAGATCACACGGGGGAGGGGCAGTAGGAAAAAGAATCAGACGGGCCATCTCACTGACAGTATGTGTGGGAGAGGACTTCTGGGACCTTCCAGCGAGGCTCATCACTGGCTGAATGCAGCTGCATGAGTGATCCCAGGTGACATACATGGAGTATAAGAACTGCCCAGCCAACCTCAGAATCATGAAAAATGCTAAACTGTTATTTTATGCCATTACATTTGGGGGTAGTTTTCTGGTGCTGCAAGAGAAAACTGATAAAGGTGCTTACACATGTGAAGCTTCCTGTATCAACTCCTTTTAGCCACATGATCTAGTGGGGCAGGCAATGTTACTGCCCACATGTTATGGGTGAGGAAACTGAAGTACACGAAGATACAGCGGCTTCACTCAGGTCACACTGCCAAGTGGCGGAACATGAGTACAAAGCAGGATCTCATGGTCACGCCCTGCCTCCCTTGTGAGCACCACGAGGCAAGGGAAGTGAAGCAGCTCCCAGTGGGATCACATGGCAAGTCTGCGTATGCCAAAGAATGTGATCTTTTGGGGTGTGACAAGCAGTTCAGTGTAGCTGAAGCTTAGCATTCATGGGTAAAATTTGCAGATGAGAGTAAGAAAGGTAGGTTGGAGCTACATTGTGAAAGGCACATTCAATCTACTTGAACCTCTGGTCCAGTGATTCATAAACCTTAGTTAATAATAGAATTTTGCCTAATCCATGACAAAATGACAAAAAAAAATACAAAAGTATAATATATTCATATGTGACATGTTCATTTTAAGCCCCTTAGAAGGACCCTCCCTTCATTTGTAACAATGTCCTTCCTGGTTAAAAAAAATTCACTTTATTTTATAAAATAATGGAGAAAACAGAGTTGTAGTTGTTTTCTTAATGTTACTACTTGGCTAAATTTTATGTGCGTGTGTGTGTGTGTGCGTGTATTTTGTTTTTCTATTGCCCTGTGAAATCTAAAAACCTAGAAGCCACAACTACGGAACTATAGACCGGGAACTCTGGAAGGTAATCTGATAATTTTGTTAAAGAATCAAGCTTAATTAATTAGGATATTATGAATGCTTAAATATGTAGATATTTGTGCTTAAAATTGTGTAGTAATAACTCACAGTTTTTAGTTATCTTCCATTCTCTACTCTTTCGTTTGTTGTTATATCCCTGTTTATTCACGCCTCTTTGGAGAGTGTTTGGGACCAAAGAAAGGAGAGACAAAAAAAAAAAAAAAATCTAAGCATCATTTTTAGCTCTTCCTAGCATCCCTGGTTATACCAAGAGTGCTGCTGAGTGTATGCAATTAATTGCTCATTTATTGATCAAATGACTTTTTAAGGAGGGAGCTTTCTATTATCTGTACATTTTAATAATTATTGATACCCCGACCTTGAAAATGATTGGACAGCGTCTGCCATACACAACAGGAAGATACAGTATTATGGCTCTAAAATGCTTTAGGAAATCACTCCAAACTCAACTAAACAAAAAGAATGGTGGCAACAAGCTTTTATTTTAGTGCTCAGTTTTAATTTATGAAATTCAATGATGGGCAGTAATTTAGAGAAATTGCTTGTAGTGTAAAGCATGCTTTTTCTATCTTCAAATCAGTTGAAAAAATATTTTAATGCAATTTAGATTTCATTCTACAATAACTCCCTATAATTATGCTTCCACTAATTAAGGCTTTTATAGTTTGGGTTTAATTCAGCCTTCAACCTATTTTCCATCATTTTTTTTTTTAATCTGTGAGCTGTCAAAAGTAACAACTGTACTTTCATTTTTCCTTGTATAAAAGTCAGAAACTATCCCCAAGACCTCACCACAATTAAATACACAAATGGAAAGGCAGATATTATAATGGGAAGCAAATTAGTTTTTGCCTCAGTGACAACAAGTACTTGAGATTCTATGAAGATTCTTTAAATAGCAAAACAACCAGGGAGGGCACTTCAGTTGCTGAATAAACAAATACTACACGCAGATATTCTAATCAAGAACATTGCCAAATGCTACCTTTAGCATTTGGCTTGCATTTCCAATTTAAATTATTCAATGTGGAGTAATATCTTGGAATTTTAAGGGACTGCTAGCCATCAGGTTTGTAAACTATTTGTAGGTAATTCAAACTATCATTTGTGCTGATGACATATCCTTTTATATCCAAATGTGAAGTCTGATGCTCGGTTCTACTCCTTAAAAGACATTAAGTTGGGAAAGATGAGTCAACTGAGAAACAAACTGAGGGTTCTCGAGGGGAGGGGGTTGGGAGGATGGGTTAGCCTGGTGATGGGTATTGAGGAGGGCACGTTCTGCATGGAGCACTGGGTGTTATGCACAAACAATGAATCATGGAACACTACATCTAAAACTAATGATGTAATGTATGGTGATTAACATAATAAAAAAAATGGAAAAGGAAAAAAAAAGCATGAATTTGAGACTGAGCCATCCGTATTTTTAAAGTACACACATCAGATGAAGTCATTTTATAGTTTCAAGGTCAATGAAGAAACTATAGAAATGCCATTGTTATAAATACAATGTATGACACATTTTTATATGAAATTCAAAGAACTTTACAGATGCTAGTGCATCAGTTCTCAAACCAATCTTATATAATCCTTGATTGATGACCTGGTCCTAGAATCATGAATATGTTTATTCTATTTAAAGTAATATTAGTCTGTGATTCAACAGTCTTACACAATTCACAGTTGAATCACAGACCTGTACCTGTGAAACAAATAATACATTGTATGTTAAAAAAGAAAAAAGAAGAAGAAGATAGTAGGAAGGGAAAAATGAAGAGGGGAAATTGGAGGCGGAGATGAACCATGAGAGACTATGGACTCCGAGAAACAAACTGAGGGTTCTAGAGGGGAGGGGGGTGGAAGGATGGGTTAGCCTGGTGATAGGTATTAAAGAGGGCACATACTGCATGGAGCACTGGGTGTTATACACAAACAATGAATCATGGAACACTACATCAAAAACTAATGATGTAATGTACGGTGATTAACATAACATAATAAAAAAAAGTAATATGAGTCATACTTGCTGATCAACTGTCTAACATGAACACAACTACAAATAAATTTAACCAACTGGAAACATGGTTAATAAAATTTAATAGCATTAAGTGCAACATGGCATTGACATAGCGAAATAAAACGAAGGTAATGACCTCACACCAGTCAGAATGGCTAAAATTAACAAGTCAGGAAATGACAGATGTTGGCGAGGATGTGGAGAAAGGGGAACCCTCCTACCCTGTTGGTGGGAATGCAAGCCGGTGCAGCCACTCTGGAAAACAGTGTGGAGGTTCCTCAAAAAGTTTAAAATAGAGCTACCCTATGACCCAGGATTGCCCTACTGGGTATATTTACCCCAAAGAGACAAATGTAGTGATCCGAAGGGGTACATGTACCCCAATGTTTATAGGAGCAATGTCCACAACAGCCAAACTATGGAAAGAACCAAGATGTCCATCAACAGATGAATGGATAAAGAAGATGTGGTATACACACACACACACACACACACATAATGGAATATTATGCAGCCATCCAAAAAACCAAAATCGTGCCATTTGCAATAACATGGATGGAACTAGAGGGTAGTATGCTAAGCGAAATAAGTCACTCAGAGAAAGACAGGTATCATATTATCTCACTGATATGAGGAACTTGAGAAACAAGACAGAGGATCATAGGGGAAGGGAGGAAAAAATGAAACAAGATGAAACCAGAGACGGAGACAAACCATAAGAGCCTCTTAATCTCAGTAAACAAACTGAGGGTTGCTGGAGTGGTGGAGGGTGGGAGAGATGGGGGAGCTGGGTGATGGACATTGGGGAGGGTATGTGCTATGGTGAGTGCTGTGAACTGTGTAAGACTGTTGAATCACAGACCTGTACCTCTGAAACAAATAATACATTATATGTTTAAAAAAAAAAAAAAAGAAGAAGAAGATAGTAGGAAGGGAAAAATGAAGGGGGGGGAATCGGAAGGGGAGACGAACCATGAGAGGCTATGGACACTGAGACACAAATTGAGGGTTGGGGGTATGGGTTAGTCCGGTGGTGGGTATTAAGGAGGGCATGCATTGAATGGAGCACTGGGTGTTATACACAAACAATGAATCATGGAACACTACATCAAAAATGAATGATGTAATGTATGGTGACTAACATAACATAATAAAAAAAAAACAAGGTAATGAAAGAATGTCCAGAACAAAGTGAGTTAAAAAAAAAAAAAAAAGAAAAACAAAACAAAACAAAGCAAAACCCCGCAAGTTGTAATTGCTGAGGCCCACCTTGTGGCAGCAATGAAAAAGACCAAAAGGAAGCCAACCTTCAATAGTCAACCTTGACTATTGCCACATACAAGGCTCCTTTAACTCCTATAACATTATAAGGTACATATCATGATTATTTTCCTCATTTTAAGGATTAGGAAAAAAAGGCACAGAGAATGTAAGTAAGTTGCTTAAGTACACAGAGCTAGTGGGAGGAGATAGATTTTGAACCAAAGCACTTTGCTCCAAAGGCTGTAATCTCAAATCACTGTATTCTGTAAAATATTAATGTATTTCAAAATTGGAAAGAAAGCAAACTGGTAAGTCTTTGATTTGTTAATATCAGGCTGAAGCACTTGCTAATAAACCTGTTTAACTCTCATCTAACTCTCTTGGAGGATGTAATTCTAATTCACTAACAAGGGCCCAGGTGTTTTTCATACCTCTACAGTTAGAGGTTAATCTGAAAAAAACAAAACAAAACAAACCAATGAGGTATGATTTTAGAGGTGGAGGATTAGTAGGAAAGATAATTCTAAAAGTTTTAATTTTATTCCCTAGCAGGATAACAACCAGTTTTGTATCTAACAATCTTAAATTGGTATTTCTTTCCTTACTGGCTAAACAAAACTGTATTTTTCAAATACTCTTGGAACCAGCTCTCTTGTCTTGTTGTTGGTTTCCTAATTAATTAATTAGATGAATCTTTGAAATGTGGTCACTATTCATTTTTCTTTCTTTCTTTTTCTTTCTTTCTTTCTTCTTTCTTTCTTTCCAACTTCCTCTTGGCAGATTAGAGTAGGGAAAGTGAAATAAAGAGGCATCATGTTGTAGTAGTAAAAGTGTACAGATACTAGAATTAGAAAAACTTTGGAACAAGAACTGATAAGGCAAACGTGTAACCCCTCTGGGCCTCAATATCATTATCTATGAAAGGAGGATAACAATTCTTAGCACATAAGAATGTTGAAAGGATTATAAAGAATAACACTCCTGAGGTAACAAAACGGCGGTTGGCCCATACTCTCTAAAATTCTTAGCTCTTTTCCCTTCATTTTTTATAGCTGAGATAGTCAGATGAAACTTACAGAGTTCTCCACCACACAATAGTCTTTTAAACAGCACATTTAAATAAGCATGTGTTGGGGGCCTGGGGGCAGAGTTGAAAAAAGTAAAAATAACAGAAAAGTAACCAAAATGAACATAAATGTCAAAGTTAAATTATATGATAAAAATTAAAATAATTTTTTTTTCTTTTTGAAAATAAGATTCTGTTTTCCAGTGTATGAAGAAATTTCATACCAAAGTGCAACTGTGGTATATTTTACATTTGAAGAAGTACTTAAATAAATGAGTTCATATTGCAAAATTGTCTTCCAAAGGATTGGCTTTAAACTACTGTGAGTCAAACATTGTTTTAGACTTTGATGAAAGCAAATGATTTCTTCCCATGGAAGATTCATAAGTGCTGCCCATAAATCCCAGGCTAAGAACCCCTGTTTTAAAGGAACTATGAAAAATGAGGTAATAATCATTGACAAAGGCAGAAATGCTTTAGATGTCACCTATTTTATAATGAAAATTAATGTGATATTGTAATTTGACATTTTGCTTTGAATATATCCATTCCTTTATCTATATCTATTTAATGACAGATTCTTTTTTTAATAAAAAATATAAAATATTTAAAATGGACCAATGGAAATAAGGCATCTAGCATACCCTTCAGTGTTACTAGATTCTGTGGGGAAGCTGTGCTTTCATCATTTTTGAGCTATTTTACAACTTTATAAGTCTTGGACAAGTGATAGCATTGAAAATGAAATTTTCCCATAGAGATCCAAACTGTGTTCAGTGGAATCCAGTAATTGTTCTTTGAATATTGACCTATTTTGCAGTTTTGCATGTATCTGTAAATTAATTTAAGCACTTTTTTCTATCAATATGTGGTACTTCGAATTCTTCTTTGCACTGGTTGAAACATCTTACCGATTCCCTCTTCAATTAATGAGTTAAATAAAATCTTTGGCACATAATTCCGTTTATATTTGTATGAAAATCATGATTTTTACCCTTTCTGGAAAATCATTCCTTATCTATCATTCTATACCCATAAATATTTATGAGTTTGTATATTTATAAAAACTTCCCAAATCTTTGGGTGAGTGATGTTCTATGAAGATGGGCCACATAATGCTATGTCACTTTATATATCACGCTCTCTATCTGGTTATTTTCCTAACTCCATGGAGGTGGAGAAGCCTAAGTTAAAATAGGAACCATCCAGGCTACACATCAAAACTGTTACAATCAGAGTAATAAAGCATTGCAGTGAAATGAAAAGGAGATTCTCCTTGTCTAGGTGAACTAAGGAAAAAGATAAATAGATGATTTGTCTGGTTAGTAGCCTAAGGACAAAGTGCTCTTAGAACTCACATCCAAAAACTAAGGCCAAGTCCTCATTTTCAATATTAGTCTTTATTTGAACAGTCCAGACTATTCTGTTTAACCACAATCATCAAGAAATTTTGTTCTAGTTCAAGATCTTTCATTTAAAAAAAAAACACAAATATATTTAATAGCTCTAGAAATCATAATCATCATTTTTATACCCTGCGAGCAAACACAAGATGAAGAGTTTCTCATTTGTGGGAGATCTGACAGAAATCTTAGAAAAGATAACCAAAGTTTAAACTGCTACATTTGTTTTAAGGTGACATGGACCAAGGTGGCAAATGAAATTCACTGGGTGGTGACAACATTCACTTTTTTTCTGACCCCTTTGGGTACTTTGGTTCTCCAAGACTTATATTAGTGGAGTGGTACCATGTTAAGTCCTGTGGAGAGGCTCTAGACCCTCTTATTTTGGAGAACTTAGTCCTCTTTATACTAAACTTAACTAAAATCCACCTGAATGTAAGTAGAGTTGGGTTATGGTTGTCTTTCAAATATATTACTTTTATAAACATTTAATTAGATATTTACATATTTTGGTTTTATTTTTTCCCAGCCATTTTTTTTTCAACATCTTAGAACTTTTTACCAGCCTTAAAAAGTTTATAGATCCTAAGCCATGTAACTATAATAACAAAGTCTGAAAATGTCCTTTAATGGATTTGGAAATCCATGTAAAACACGGAGTCCTATCTTTATGCTTTCTTAGTGAAGACAACATTCACTGAATAAAAACAGAGCAAAACCACATACCTTTTACAAGTGGGAGCTAGAGGGGAATGTGGAGGTGTTTTGCTTTTGTCTGGTCAGCAGGCCATCCAATTCTCCTGCCTTGGGTAACTTGCTTCACTCCAAATTACAGAAGTGAGTGGATGACCGACGTCCAAATAATCTTTTATCACCTGGGGTCAGTAATCTGAGCCTGCTGGAGGTCAGGGTCTTTGCTAGATTGAAAGGCCAGAATAAGTAGGAGAGGCTATAATCAACATAATGACAGAAGCAGAAACAGGCAGAGTTGACTGGATGAACCATGGGAGTCCTGCTGTCAAGTATTTCTTTGGTGGCAGCTTCCACAACATTTCCTGGGATCTACCTCAGGACCCAGCACCTTTTGAGTCACCCTAGTCTGATGACTCAATACATGTTCTCTGCAGGCCAGTGGCATGTGATCAAATCCCAGCTCTGCAGCTTATTAGCTGTTATGTCCCCATTCACTAATGTCTCTATGGCTTGATTTCTTCAACACTAAAAGGATGATGATGATGATGATGATGATAGCAACAGCTAGGTTATAGGGATTTTTGTGAAAATAAAATGAGTTAAAGCATAAAGTGCTTACACTTCTCCAAAGAAGACATACAAATGGCAAACAGACACATGAAAAAATGTTCAACATCACTAGCCATCAGGGAAATACAAATCAAAACCACAATGAGATACCACCTTACACCAGTTAGAATGGCAAAAATTAACAAGACAGGAAACAGCAAGTGTTGGCAAGGATGTGGAGAAAGGGGAAACCTCTTACACTGTTGGTGGGAATACAAGCTGGTACAGCCACTCTGGAAAACAGTATAGAGTTTCCTCAAGATGTTAAAAATAGAGCTATCCTACAACCCAGTAATTGCACTACTAAGTATTTACACCAAAGATACAGATGTAGTGAAAAGAAGGGGCACCTGCACCCCAATGTTCATAGCAGCAATGTCCACAATAGCCAAACTGTGGAAAGAGCCAAGATGCCCTTCAACAGATTAATGGATAAAGAAGATGTGGTTCATATAAGCAATGGGATATTACTCAGCCATCAGAAAGGATGAATACCCACCATTTGCATCAACATGGATGGAACTGGAGGGGATTATGTTAAGTGAAATAAGTCAAGCAAAGAAAGTCAATTATCATATGGTTTCATTCATATGTGGAACATAAGGAATAGCATGCAGGACCATAGGGGAAGGGAGGGAAAACTGAATGGGAAGAAATCAGAGAGGGAGACAAACCATGAGAGACTCTGGACTCTGGGAAACAAACTGAGGGTTACAGAGGGGAGGGGGCTGTGGGGAAGGGGTAACCGGTGATGGGTATTAAGGAGGGCACGTGTGGTGATGAGCACTGGGTGTTATACACAACTAATGAATTGTTGAACACTACATCAAAAACTAGTGATGTACTATATGTTAGCTAATTGAACATAATAAAAAAAAAGAAATTGAGCTGAATAGGTAGTTATCATACACTAAAAATAAATAATAAAATATTACCAGTTTCATACAGTATAGATTAAAAGAGTTACTGTATGTAAAGCATGGTGTTTATATAAATGAGAGATATGACAATCACTTTCCAATGAGCTGAGTTCTAAGCCCTGCGATTTTATTCTAATATCACATTTTTATCACTACAGTATACACCTTCTCTTAATAAAATGCTCAATAGTGTGATTTCATTTATGCAAGAATTGAGGTAGATAACATGGCACAGTAAAGTGAATGTACGTGCACAAACCGTCCCAGGAAATATGCAAAAGACACTATTAAAGTGGTTGCATCTGGGATGGCCTGAGATAGGAGACTAACTTTTCATTAGATTGTTTTCAACCATATTCCTATATCTCTTTTCTCCAATAAAATAACGTTATTAAAAAAAAAACATAAAGTGCTTAGAATCATGTTTAGCATATATTGAATAAGTGTTAATGTGTTACTCTTTTATTTTTAGTATAGTTGACACATAATGTTTCATTAGTTTCAGGTGTACAACATAGTAATTTGGTAACTTTATACATTATGCTATGCTCACCACAAGTGTAGGTACCATCTGTCCCCTTATATTACTATTACAATATCGACTGTATTGTTTATGCTGTGCCTTTTATTCCCCTGACTTATGCAGTCCCTAACTGGAAGTCCCTAACAGTATCTTTCTCTCTCCACCAATTTTTCCTACCCCCCTGCCCCCTCCCTTCTGATAACCATCAGTTTGTTCTCTGTATTTATAGGTCTGATTCTGTTTTTCTTTTTTTTTTTAATTCATTTGGTTGTTTTTAGATTTCACTTATGAGTGGAATTAGATAGTATTTGTCTTTCTCAGCCTGACTTACTTCACTTAGCATAACACCCTCTAGGTCCATCTATGTTGTCTCAAATGGCATGATCTCATCCTTTTCAATGGCTGCATAATATTCCAGTGTGTGTGTATATGTATGTGTGTGTGTGTGTGTGTGTGTGCCACATCTTCCTTATCTATTCTTCTATTGATGGACACTTAGGTTGCTTCCATATCTTGGCTATTATAGATAATCCTGCAATAAACATTAGGACTGCATATATCTTTTTGATTTATTGTTTCCTCTCTCTTTGAGTAAATACCCAGTAGTCAAATTATTGGATGATATGGTATTTCTATTTTTAAAGTTTTGAGGAACTTCTATATCGTTTTCCACCAAATTACATTCTCACAAACAGTGCACAAAGTTCCCTTCTTCTCCAAATCCTCACCAACATCTTACCGTTTTGATTTCAGCCATTCTAATTTGTATAAGATGATATCTCAGTGTGGTTTTGATTTGCATTTCCCTGGTGATGAGTGATGTTGGAGGATCTTTTCATGTGTCTGTTGGCCATCTGTAGGTCTTCTTTGGAAAGATGTCTATTCAAGTGCTCTGACCATTTTTTAATCAGATTATTTGTTTTTCTGGTATTGAGTTGTATAACTTCTTTATATATTTTGGATATTAACCCCTTATCAAATATATCATTTGCAAATATCTTCCTCCATTTAGTAGATTATCTCTTTGTTTTGCTGATGGTTTCCTTTGATATGCAATGGCTTTTTATTTGATGTAGCCCCAAAAGTTTATTTTTGCTTTTGTTTCCCTCACTTTAGCAGACATAGCTAGTGTTAATACTATTCTTGATCCCAGCTATATAAACAAATACATTGTTTTTCTTAAGCTAGCTTGAGTTAGGCTCCTATAACTTGCAATTGATATAGCCATAATTATGAAAGGCACCTCTTGGTCCCTCCTCTCCTATGACATGGATATTAACTCCCACAATCTCTCCTAAAAAGCATCTATTTCTGAGAAGGACTGCAACATAGTGACTATCCCAGATTTCAGAATGGCTATGGTGCTGTCAGCTCTTATCACTGGCCCAGACATGAAGTATTCTTTTTTAAGATTCCTAAATGGCCACCTCAAGTTGACTTCTCCCAGGTAATTTATAGATAGGAGATACAACTATTTGCTTTTGAGATCTGACCAAATACATAAAAAAATCATAATTGTTTTTTTATTTTTTGAAGGAAATTTGGATAGACTAATGAGTGTTTTTAAAAATACATTTACTTTAAATAAAATATCATTAACAGTATGCATTGATATGAACTAAGAGAGAAAATAAAGCACACTGAAATCAATAAAGTGGAAGACTCCAGTAAAGAAAATTTAAAGATTAAAATGTGGTTTAAAAAAAAATCAGTAAGTTTCATGCCAACCTTAATTGTACCAATTATTCATTTTTTTGGTTGGAAAAAAACTTCAAAGGGTCAAAGAGAAAAGGATGCCATTATTCATATTTCACTTCTCATTATTTGCCATTTTACCTAATTATATGCATCAAGGCATTTAGTGTGTAAGGATTCCTGCTCAGGAGTATTTCTAAACTGGAAATAATTGAACTGGACATGAAATCAAGCCCTGTATGGAACAGGAATCTCTACTCTAGAGGAAAATCACCTTGATAGAAAAACCCAGGCTAAAAATCACATCAATGACACAGCTCATCTCTTGGAATATCAGGAGAAAGGGTGAAAAGAAAGAGACTAAAATGAAAGACTTTCAAAAATTCTAATTTGAATTGCTTCTATCTATGGACATACATCATTTTGATAGGCCTGGAGAGGGCCACTCATATGCCTACCACCAGCCAGTCACTGGGACATAGGACAACCAAGCTGCTGTTTGGCAAGACTGACTCACCTTCTCCACTCTAGAAGTAAGGTGGTATTCTACATACCTTAACATGAACTGAAGTAGAAGGATGTTGTTTGTTATAAGAAGTCAAGAGTATATGGGACAGATGGTCACATGATGAAAAAAACCTATAAAAGTCCACTATTATAAAGAATCAATACTTTTGCCTGACCCTATGAAGGCAGTAACATTTCCAAGTAGGCTTTAAAGTGAGACCAAAAGAATCCTCTGATCAGAGCAAGGACAGAGTAAAAAGAGAGCAGAACCATTTCATGACAGTCATCTTTGAGTGCTCTTTTAAATTTTTATGCATTGAGTTACTATATTTAAAATTAAAAAGAAATTATGTATCATTTGAATTATCTCTTTTACTTTTTAAAATAAATTAGGAGAAAATGATACAAATATACAGGAATTACATTATTAGTCCTATGGTAAAGATCTGTAGCTGGTTATGTGCTTGTGACTTTTTCTCATGTGAATCCTGAAGAAAAAATGTTTTCATTCTGAATAACAAAGAAAACAATGTTTCTTGTAGAAATATTTCAATTAAAAATATTTAATTGTTCTGATAGCCACTTATTTGTATTTGATGGTGTTGAATTCACATTGAACAAAAGCATGATTTAAGTTAATTCATCTTTCCTTAGATATTATTCCAAATGATTCACATATATTTTGATGTTTTTTTCTTACTAACACAAGAGATGCTATTTGAAAATTTCAATTTAATTTGAAATATTTTGATGTTGTTAATTATTTTTAACACTTACGTCAGCAATTTGGTTGATGCTCTAGAGTTTAACATTCAAAACAGTCCTTATTCAAGGCATTTATTTTGCATTTTAAAAATACCTGACACTGGGGCACCTGAGTGGCTCAGTTGGTTAAGCGACTGCCTTTGGCTCAGGTCATGATCCTGGAGTCCCAGGATCGAGTCCCGCATCGGGCTCCCTGCTGTCAGCAGGGAGTCTGCTTCTCCCTCTGACCCTCCCCCCTCATGCTCTCTCTCTCTATCTCATTCTCTCTCTCAAATAAATAAATAAAATCTTAAAAAAAAAATACCTGACACTGATATATCTTTTCTAATGAGAGACTGTGAAAAGCAGAACTTTTCAATGGAAAGACTTATTTTGAAAATAATGATTTTAACATTTCCTGCCTCCTCTTAGGAATTGTTTATCAGTACCAGTTTATGAAATATGCATAATCACAATGGTCTTTAAATAATACATAGAATTTGATGCTTGTGGTTATATTGCACAATATTTTTATGGAGAGAACATAATGAACAATCTTGGACTTGGCAGCTTGAGTCCTGGCTCTACCACTTACTAGATGCCTGTCCTTGGACTGACTATAATTACAAAGGGCCTCATTTTGCTTATACAGAAGATGCCTATTTAAGGTTTTCATGAAAATAAAGTGAGACAATATCTGTGAAAGCATGCTGTATATCTTCAAGGTCTATACAAATTGAAGGCTATATTGTTGCAAGGGTCTTTGCATGATCCCTGAAGTTCTGTTTGTCATAAAATCCCAAAATGCAATAGGGTCAACAGGTTTTTTGTTTTTTTAGCTTTTTTTTTTTTTTATGTTATGTTAGTCACCATACATTACATCATTAGTTTTTGATGTAGTGTTCCATGATTCATTGTTTGCGTATAACACCCAGTGCTCCATGCAGTATGTGCCCTCTTTAATACCCATCACCAGGCTAACCCATCCCCCTATACCCCTCTCCTCTAGAACCCTCAATTTGTTTCTCAGAGTCCATAGTCTTTCATGGGTCAATGGGTTTTTAAAGCCTGAACTGGGTCATGATGGTTTCATGTAGAATGTAAGTGACAGCAAGAGGGATTTGGCTCTGCCACCTCCATGGGGCTTTCTGGCAACTTCAGAAGTTTGCTAGGGCATGGGTGGACTTAGCATGTATTTATAGAACATTCCATCCAAAAGCAACAGAATACACATTCTTTTTAAGTGCTCATGGAATATGTTCCGAGATAGATCATATATTAGGTCACAAAAGAAGTCTTAATAAAATTTAAGAAGAATAAAATCATATCAAGCATCTATATGACCACAATGGTATGCAGCTATAAATTAATTACATGAAGAAAACTGGAAAATTCTCAAATGTTTAATATGGAGATTAAACAACATGCTACTAAACAACCAATGAGTAAAAGAATAAATTAAAAGAGAAATAAAAAAATGTCTTGAAACAAATGACAATGGGAATGTAACATAAAAAAAATTATAAGATGCAGCAAAAGTAGTTCTAAGAGGGAAGTTCACAGCTAAAAATGCCTATCTCAAGAAACAAGATAAGTCTCAAACTAACTTAAAGCCTCAAAAAATAGAAAAATGAGAACAAATGAAGCCCAAAGATAATAGAAAGAAATAACAAATATTAGAGCAGAAATAAATGAAATAGGGACTAAAAAGACAATAGAATTTACCAGTGAAGTCATCTGGACCTGGATTTTGTTTGTGGGGAGAAAAGATAGAATCTTATGGAATGTAACATAATCATGGGAGTGAAATCTTTCATTTTTGCCATATTCTCTTAATTAGAAGCAAAGTACAAGTCCTGCCCAACTCAATGGCTTGACTACTAGAAAGCAGAGACTACTGAGGATCATCTTAAGATGGTTTCCCACCCTTCTGTGATTTTCAAAATTTCTACAATAAACATGTATTATGTTTACAATAAGAAAAAAAGTAAACATTTCTATTTTTAACAAAGGGACTTATTATATCTTTAAAAGTACACTAAAACAACATGATAATGAAAATTTTAAAATACCATTTACAAATAGCTTCAGAAATTAAAAAAAAAAAGAACCATTCAAAGATGAAAAACTCAATAACTGAAATTAAAAATACACTAGAAGGAATAAATAGTAGAATGAGGAAGCAGAAGAATGAATCAGTGACCTGGAGGGCAAAGTAATGGAAAGTAATAAAGCTGAACAGGAGAGAGAGAAAAGCATAATACAAAATAAAAATAGATTAAGGGACCTCAACAATACCATCAAGCATAATAACGTTAACATTATAGGGATCCCAGAAGGAGAATAGAGAGAAAAGGGGGCATAATATTTATCTGAAGAAATAATAGCTATGAACTTCCCAAATCTGGGGAATGAAATGGAAATATAGATCCAGGGGGCACATAGAGCTCCCAAGAAAATCAACCCAAGGAGGTCCGTACCAAGACACATATAAATTAAATGGCAAAAAGCAATGAGAAAGAGAGACTTTCAAATGCAGCAAAAGAAAGCAGTTACATACAAGGGAAATCCCATAAGGCTATTATCTGATTTTTCAGCATAAACATTGCAGGCCAGAAGGGAGTAGCATGATATATTAAAAGTGCTGAAAGAAAAAAAAAAAAAAAAACCTACAACCAAGAATACTCTAACCAGCAAGGCTATTATTCAGAATCGAAGGTGAGACAGTTTCCCAGACAAACAAAAGTTAAAGGAATTCATCACCACTAAACCAGCCTTAAAAGAAATGGTAAAGGGGACTCTTTGAGTGGAAAGATAAGATCATAAGCAGGAGTAAGAAAAGTAGGCAGCACAAAAGTAGTAAAATTAAGTATATTTATAAAAATCATTCAAGGGATTCACAGAATAAAATATTGTAAAGTATGAAACCATACACCTAAAATATGGTGGGGGTAGGAGGAGAAGAGTAAAAATGTAATGCTTTTAGAATGGGTTCAAACTTCAGCAACCATCAACTTCATACAGACAGTGCTATATGCATAAGATGTCCTGTATAAACCTAATGGTAACCACCAATAAAAAGAGTAATAAATATGCAAGAAATAAATGAAAAGGAATCCTAGCATATCACTAAAGAAAGCCAACAAACCAGGAGAGAGGAGAGCAAGAGAAGAAAGAACAGAGTAGAACTACAGAAAGGACCATAAAATAAGTAAAAAAAAAAATGGCAATAAGTACATATCTATGAATAATTATTCTGAATGTAAATGGACTAAACACTCTAATCAAAAGACACAGTGTGACAGAATGGATAAAAAAGCAATATTGCTTATATAAGACTCATTTCAGACCCAAAGTCCCATGCAGATTGAAAGGGAAGGGATGGAAATGCAGTCATCATGAAAATGGAAGTGAATAGAAAGCTGGGGTAGCAATGCTTGTATCAAACAAAATAAACTTTAAACCAAAGACTATAACAAGAGACAAAGAAGGACACTATATAATCTTAAAGGGAAAAATCCAACAAGATATAACAATTATAAATATTTATGCACCCAACATGGGAGCACCCAAATACATAAAGCAGTTAATAACAAACATAAAGGAATTAATAGTAATACAATAATAGTAGGGGAATTTAACATCCCACTTATATCAATAAATAGATCATCCAAACAGAAAATCCATGAGGAAATAGTGGCTTTGAATGACACATTGGACTAGATGGATCTAACCAATATATTCAGAACATTCCATCCTAAAATGATGGAATACACATTCTTTTCAAGTGCACATGGAACCTTCTCCAGAATAAATCATGTTAGGCCACAAAAGAAGTCTCAACAAATTCAAAAATACTGCAGTCGTACAATGCATCTTTTCTGACCACAATGCTATGAAAACTAGAAATCAACCACAAGAAAAAAAATCTGGAAAGATGACAAATACATGGATGTTAAATAATATGCTACTAAACAATGAATCAGTCAACCAAGAAAAACCCTATCCCCACTCGTGTGCTCTCTCTCACTCTCTCTCTCTCTCAAATGGATAAATCTTTGGGAAAAAAAAGAAATAAGTAAATAATTAGAGATGTTTTATGTTAAACAATTGAAAGATTCAATATTTTAGATACCAAATCTCCCTAAATTGATATATAGTTTAAATGTATATCAAGGAAGATCCCAGAAGGGATATATGTTTAAGTTAATAAAGTGATACTACAAACTTAAATGCACACATAAAAAATATTAGTATAGCTAAGATAATTTTGAAGAAGATAAACTACATTGAGGAACCTTACCAGATTCTAATATTTATTATAAATCTACAATAATGAAGATAGTGTGATATTGGTGTGTAGATGAACAAATAGACAAAAAAAGAATGGAATAGTGAGTCAAGAAATAGATCCACATATAGAGGATAACTTTTTTTTTTATTTATTTTTTAAGATTTTATTTATTTATTTGACACAGAGAGATACAGTGAGAGAGAACACAAGCAGAGGGAGTGGGTGAGGGAGAAGCAGGCTTCCTGCGGAGCAGGGAGCCCGATGCGGGGCTCTATCCCAGGACCCTGCTGAGCTGAAGGCGGACGCTTAATGACTGAGCCGCCCAGGCGCCCGAAGGATACCTTTATTTTTAACAAATGTACTACAATACTTCAGTGTGTATTAGGGTCAGAAATGGCCCTTTCAAGCTATGATCCTACAGCAAACAGATATCCGTATGAGGAAAAAAAAAGTCTTGATTTCTACCTCATACCATACACAAAACATTAATTCAAATTGAACCATGGATCTAAAAGTGAAAATAATAAAACTTCTAGAAGAAAATATAAGAATATTATCATAATATTAGTCAAATATGTCTGAAAAAGAACAATAAAGTATTTACAGATTAAACTTCATTAAAATAAAGCACTTCTGCTGAGCAAAAGTCATCATTAAGAATGCAGATATGCAAGGGGCACCTGGGTGGCTCAATCACTTAAGTGTCTGCCTTCGGCTTAGATCATGATTCTGGAGTCCCGCCATCAAGCCCTGTATTGGGCTCCCTGCTCAGCAGGGAGTCTGCTTCTCTCTCTGCCACTCACCCTGCTTGTGTTCTCTCTCTCTCCCTTTTTCAAATAAATAAATAAAATCTTTAAAAAAATGCAAATATGCAAGACACAGAGAGATGGTAATCTGACAAATACAAACATTGACAAGTTGGTCAACATCATTTGTCATCATTATTTGCAAATAAAACCATGATCCGAGCATTATACATCCACCAGAATGATTAACATTAAAAATACTGACAGATGTAAATAATGGTAAGGATATTGAGTAATGAAATTCTCATACATTGATTATGGAAATGTAAAATAGTTCAATCATTTTGGAGAACTATTTGGTTAAATCTATTAAAGAGAAATATAAGCCAGCAATTGTACCAACATTTCCACTCCTATCCTAGAGAAATAATGCATATATCTACCAGAATTCATGTGTAAAAATATTCATAGCAGTTTCATTCAAAAACTTAATAGTCAAAAAGTGAAAACTCAAATGTACACCAACAGGAGACTGCATAAACAAATTGCACAATACTAATACAACAGAATACAACTCAGCAATGAAAACATGCAAACTACTGTTATACAGAGCAGTATGGACAAAGCTTAGAAAAATTTTGTTGAAGGAAAAAAGTCACACACAAAAGAATACATACTGTATGATTCCATTTGTATGAAGTTTAAGAACATCAAAATCTAATCTATTTAGATAGAAATCAGGATAGTCGTTAACCTTGGGTAGGGTATTATTGACTCTTAGGAAGCATGAGGGAAGCTCTTGAGGTGAAATCTTGGTCTGAGAGATGTTTAAATGGGTGAATGGAAAGATACATATGTAAAAATCAACCAAGATATACACCTCAAATTTGTATACTTTACTGTACATAGATTAACCATGTAAAGATAAGAGGCACACGCACCAATGGTAAAACCTTGTCCATTCATGTCTGTCTCCAAATCTCACTGCATTACAGTTGTAAGTACCAGGACCTTTGCTTAGTCTTCATTTAGTATTTAATCTCATTTGATCCGAACTACTCCTATCTCTTTGTTCAAAAGTCACCTTTTTCAACATTCTACTAGTTTCTGAACTTTTATTTAGTGGACATTTAATCAAACCCAGACCAGTAAACTCACTGAGTTTATGACATGGTACTATGATCTGCCTTTCCCTTCCTGGCAAAGAAACACTGTATCATATTTTGATCCTGGATGTGCCCTACTACCCAAATCCATTCTGGCTTCCGGAATTAGCAATCATTTTGTCCATTTCTTCTACTTAACAACCCCCCAAATTGAGGTCTTAGAACATATATAACCAGTGCAAATATATAACACAGCTATCTACCCTCAAAAGATTTACTAACATCCACAACTCATTCCGACGTGTCTCTTTTTGAACAGGAAGGTTCTGAGATAATACAACGTTATTTATAATGTCTGGAGTAGAAGGAAAGAGAGCAGCAGTAGCGTAAGAAAAGCAGAAGAGCTTCTACAGAAATTTTGGAGGATCATCATTTTAGAGATATGGAAACTGACATTTGGAAGTTAAAATGAATAGCTAATATCATCAGTAAGTTATATTAGTGTTAGTCAAAAAGTGTATTCAGATACTATTTTTCCATGTTTCTAATTCAAATGGATTTATACAAACAAGAAAACAATACATGGGGGCGCCTGGATGGCTCAGTCGGTTAAGTGTCTGCCTTCAGCTCGGGTCATGATCACAGAGTCCTGGGATGGAGCCTCGCATTGGGCTCCCTGCTCAATGGGGAGTCGGCTTCTCCCTCTCCCTCTCCCTCTGCCTGCCGCTCTGCCTACTTGTGCTCTCTCTTTCTGTCAAATAAATAAATAAAATCTTAAAAAAAAAGAGAAATGATTTCAATATTGGCATGTATCAACCATTAAACTACTCCTACAACAATTTATTGCATACCTATTATGTACCTTCCATGAACTTACTGAAATATATGCTATAAATAGAAATCCAAGACATCTGCAATTGACTTCCATTCTCAGTAGTAATATATTATTTGCAAGGACAATAAAAAAGAAAAGCTCTTTTGTGATCAATACCCCGTTTCAGGAGGGTTGCTTATTATGTGTGAGTGAAGAAGGGAATCTGGCCAGTTAAACACCAGATACAAGACTGGTGGTAAATGGTGTCTTTGATGTTGTGGTCAGAAGATTGCCCATACTTCTGAAATATGCCATATGAGAAATTGATGGGTACTATATGCATCAAGTTAAAAATAAGTAGAAGCATCTTGTATTAATCATAATCTAGATCTTACCCATATTGCTGATATCATCCAGCTCTAGAAAATATCCATTAGCAACACACACAAAAAATAGGATCTAGTATACCAGCTCAGAAACAATGTTCTGAAGAATGAAGAACTTGGATCTGAAGAAAAATATCTGTTGGTGATTCTGAATCTTAGCTACACATTGTCATCATTTGGGCATTGTTAAATTACAATAATTCTTAATAATGATACCCCAACAACTAATCATTCTAATTTAATTTGATCTTGCGTGAGGACTAGCTATTTCTATATATTTAAAAATTTTCAGAGTGCCTAGGTTGCACAGTTGGTTAAGTGTCCGACTCTTTGGTTTTGGCTTAGATTGTGATCTCAGGGTCGTGAGATAGAGCCCTGCCTCACTCAGCTCAGAGTCTGCTTGAGATTCTCTCCCTCTCCCTCTGCCACTTTCCCTGAGCTCTCTTTCTCTCAAATAAATAAATAAATCTTAAAAATTTTCCTATGCCAACACTGAGAATCATTTATTCATGTGAAAAGAATGAATATAGATTTTTAAATAACTAAGGAAATCATCTGAAGTAAGAAACCAAACATAAGAGAAGAAACAATGAAGTGCATCTTCTAAATGTCTAAAACACCATTTCTTTCTAAAAATCAGTATGAACACAAGAAATTAAATAACAAAGATGTAATGATAAATTTTGATTTAAAAACTGTCAAATATAGAATAAAACAGTGAAGAACACCCAAAAGAGCACTGGTTTCAAGAAAGAAGTCGACAGGGGTGCCTGAGTGGCTCAGTCGTTAAGCGTCTGCCTTCAGTTCAGGTCATGATCCCAGGGTCCTGGGATCGAGCCCCACGTCGAGCCCCACGTCGAGCCCCACGTCGGGCCCCCTGCTCCGCGGGAAGCCTGGTTCTCCCTCTCCCACTCCCCCTGCTTGTGTTCCTGCTCTCGCTATCTCTCTCTCTGTCAAATAAATAAATAAAATCTTTAAAAAAAAAAAAAAAGAAAGAAGTAGACAGAAATATTCTTAAATAGTATTTCAACAATACTATAATTACCATAAGCTAATAACACTACAGTAAAATACTATACTCAGTCACAATAATATTCAAATAATACCACAATTTCTAACAAGAGACACCTCCCAGTCTAAAAAAAGAAATAAATAGGGGCTACTTGAAGTTTTTAACTAGTTTTTCAAAGGTACCTTAGAAATTTAAATTTAAATTTCTGAGATAATCTTTGCATGCCAGAATTCTTATCAAGGTAACTAGAAGCACGGTGTTTGAGGATAACAAATAAACAGGGAAAGATCCCCAAAATGTTTTATTACTAAGGACACCTCACTTCTCAAGTATATTCTTATCTGGTCTAATTATAGACTTATAGAACAGTGGTTCTCAAATGTTAGCACACATCAGAATCTGCTGGAGGGTTTGTTAAAACAGATTGCTTACCCCATCCCAGACTTACTGATTTAGTAGGTCATGGATAGGGTCCCTTAACTTTGCATTTCTAATAAGTACATATGTGATGCTGAAACGGATTGGGGTACCACTCTTTGAGAATCACTGAAATAGGGTATTTACAAAGGCCTTATGGTTATCTCTAGTATTTGAGAACTGGAGCAACTTTCTTCACTGTCTGTTACACTGAATAGTGGAAATTCTAAGGAACTTCCACTATACTAATTCCACATTTTTAAGGAACTTGTGGTGAGATAATAAAATAGCCCAAGGGTGATTTCCCTTTGGACATTTGCTTGTGCTGACCATCCAGAGAAACCCTCCTTCATGAATAGACCTATAGAGCATAACCATATTTGGCTAGAAGATAAGAGGTGAGGAATGTTCATTAGCATTCTATTCCATCAGCTGTTTCTATTTCTCATGTAAATAGGGAGTATGAGTTAAACACTTTGGGGAAGCAAAGTTTTCAAAAGGTCTTTTAATTCCATGAAGGAACTAGGACCAAGGGCATCCAAATTTTTACATGATGGTAGTGATCTTAGGTTAACTTCTCTCACAGTGATTTTCCCTTCTCTGGGATCGGCTCCACATTAGAGAAATGGATTCCTGATAGCCATGCTTTTATTTGACTCTCCCCCTCACCACATTTTAAATGCAGTGGATATTTAATCAAAGCCAGACCAGGAGATATTTTCTAGATTTTTAAGTGGAACTATGAATCAGTATTTCTTGGTGGAAGATGTTATAAAATATAAAGCTCAGCTGCTGAGTGAAGGAGGTTGCATTTCCCAGCATGATGATCATGATGAACGGGACAGATGTCATATTCACCAGCATGTGGTGGAGATGGTTCACAATGATAAAGAATTGAACTGACATTACTGGGAAGGAAAAATATATGGATAGAAAAGAAGAGAAAACGAGAGAGGAGACCTGGCAGATTTCAGTGATCACTTAAAGGTAGTTTATGATGTGCACCTGCATACTTTGCCATCCTGTTAGCTGATGGCTTAACCTTTCTCTGTGTACCAAATTTGCTTAGGTTTTTTGAGTTAGTTGTTATTAATTACAATTTAATTTGAGAGACTCTTCTGGCTATTAAGCTTAAGTCAAGAGGATGCTGCTTGAAAAAAGAAAGCCATTGAAGTTAAAACTCTTAGGGACAGTGAGAAGAAGAAAGGTAACAGAAAGAGGATAAAAGGAGTAGTAGATGTATATTCCTCTTTCCTCCATCTAGGATAAATCCTGTGGGCATAAGATAGGTGAGGGAAAACCCAAGGGGAGAAGGCCCTTTCTTGATCCATATTTAAAGACTTCAGATAATATTTTGTGGAGTCTACTGTATACCAACTTGATGCATATCAAGCAAATTAAGAAGCAGAACAGTATGGCCAGGGACAGAGGGCTTTAGCTAGCACTCCAGAACTTCCCTTCATTCCAATGGGATACAGATATTTAGTTGAAAGCCAGTGAAATTACCCGTTGTGCCTACTAGCATGAGAAAAACATGACCCTTTCATAGATACTGGGGTTCTGGCTCTAGAGTCTCAATGAAAGAGACTCAGGTACCTGTAATCAATACACTCTGAAGGATAAAGTGGACTCAAGAAGAGAGATATGGTTATTATTTCCCCTGAGCATTATTTTAGCCAAGAGTATGAAGTGCAAAGTGACCAAGCATAGTGTAGAGCATCAGAAACCAGTAGGCCACACTTCAATCAGAGAAAATGGGGCTGTTTTCCCGGAGAACAGAGAAGCAAGTACAAAAAATTCTTCCTTTCCCTCTAGAGCAGACACAATCTTGAAAAGAAGTTGAGAAAGGAAATGAAGGATTAAGAAATGAGAGCACAGAGAGGCCGAATTTTATTCTCTAGAGAGACACTGCTTATATTATTAAAGCAGGATAAGTTATAACAAATAGATCTAAAATTAAGTTGTCTCACCCTCAGGTTAGCTCCCTTCCCAATAACCAGTAGATAGGGATTTGGGATAAAGATTACACCAGTTCTAGGGATTTAAAGGAGATACATTTTTCTCTGTATATCTAAATGTAAAGTGACCAGAAATCTAATTGTTGTTTTGTCCCTAACTAATTTGATGGTTTATGATAAGCTCTAAACGATCTTTAGTATTGTTTAACTTAAAACACAGATTGTTATGATAATCCAATTAATCCTTTTGTGTAAGGCTCAGTCTCCTCTGGATAAGATGCTCAGTCTCATTAGCTTCCTCTTCTCCCTTTCACTTTGATGGTATTAAGTGTACAAGGAAAGATATGTCTTACAAAATCTCCTGTCAGAGCAGAATCCTTAGGCACAATATGCCTTGGCTACTCTGGTCACTGGGCCAGCTCCCCTGACCACCTGGGGTTGGTGTAATCCAAATTCATGGTCTTCTCAGCTCAGTGGTGCTTTTAGCTGATGACACTTGAGTTTGGCTTCCTATACCTCTTCCTGTGACTTTAGGCCATCTTCTCCCCACATTTTTGTATCCTATCTTTTCCTTTCTTCTTTCCAAGCTCACCTAGGTCTGGGGAATGAGAAACTTTTCTTAGACTTCTCCTATTTTATATACTTCTACTCTATAGCGATAAACCCATGGCTTTTCTGCAACAGAGAGAAGGAATATCTTCTCTGTAATATAAGAGAACACTTTGGGGTCGTTCTTTTAGACTGGGACCTTAATATACTAAAGGCAGAGTCAAAAATTTTTTTCTACAAATTGTTTTCAACAGTTCCATCTTTGAATGTCAGAAGGCAGATTTTTAAAAAGCCATTCTTTTACACGCTTTAAAATTTTTAATTTCCTCTATAGCTAGATGAAAGCTAGGGTCCATCTAGTGAAAAGATAATATACTGGAAAAGTTAAAAATAAAAAGCACATGTGTAGTTTGAAATGTGATCTTATTTTATTATTATGGTAGGTAGAATAATGGACGCCAAGTCCATGTGCTAATCCTCAGAAACTGCGAATATGTTAGGCTATATGGCAGAGGGAAACCAAGGTTGCAAATGAAATTAAGGTTGCTAATCAGATGACCTTAAAATAAAGAGACTATCTTGGGTAATCTGGGCTGTCCCAATGTGATCAAGGGTTCTTAAAAGTGGTAAGGAGGACAGAAGAGGAGGTCAGAGAGATGCTGTGTGAAGAAGACTCAATCCACTATTGCTGGTTTTAAAGATGAAGGAAGGGGTCATGGGTCTGGTAATGAGGACTGCTTCTGGAGGCTGGGAAAAGCAAAGAAACTCCACTAGAGCCTCCAATAAGGAATGAAGCCCGGCCAACACTTTGATTTTATCCCAGTAAGACTCATGTAGGACTCTGACCTCTAGAACTGTAAGATAAATTTTTTTTTTTATTGTTTAAGCCACAATTTTAAGGTACTTTGGTATAGCAGCCGTAAGAAACCAGTGCCATTATGAAACTGGAAATTGGCTTAATAAATCCAAAGTGATGCTCATCTTAACCGTCAGTTGCCATTGCTTTCCCCTTCTGTTTCTACTCTGATCACTTCCATAATTATTAATTGTAAGCCTTAGATTTAAAGTCTTTAGCAGTGAAAAGAAACACAAAAACTAAAATATGAGCTTTCCTCTTTGAAAATAATTCCAGAAAAATGATACAGTAGGAGCACATTTCCAACTAATGGTAAATATGAATCTTTCAACATTATATTCTCAACTCACTGAGCCATGTTCCTCTTTGCCTCCCATTGCCAGGAACAACAGAGAGTTAACTATTTAAAATAAACAATATTCTCAATGCTCTGAACTATTACTGACTATAGTATGAGGGGTGCACCCTGCCTGCTAGGTTAGTGGACAGCTGTTGCTCTATTTATTTGTAGACTCCTGGGCTACATTTTAAGCATTAAAAACATTGTACAAGGCTGATGTTTCCTCTGCTCTCTAGTCTGTCCACTGAGCAAATTCTTAGACAATGAGATTGTATTTCTTTGGCAGGAAGTAAACATTCAAGATAACTCATGTCAGGAAAAAATTCTGCACAAAGCTTGAATGGTAAAATGATGCCATCTGAAAATGTGACTCTGTTCTGTTAAATGCAACGCTAGTGCTAATGTGGATCTAGAAGACAAAGAGATGTCCCTTAGGGAGAGGATTTTATTATGCAAGGCAGATTGATCTGGATATTTGTTATAAAAGCAAAGATTATTACAGTTGGCCTCTTGCTCCTTTGAATGCCATAATAAAATAGACACTAGTGCTAAAAGACTCTTTTTAGTAGTAATTATGAAAATGATAACTGGCAGCAGATTGGAATGGTAGCTATTTTAAATCAAGACAGATAGCCTTCTACATTTTAAGTGGGAAGGGATGTATAAATTATTGTTCTGGCCAGATTTCAAAAATGATAGATTATTTACAGTTGCCATAATAATGGAGGAAGGTAGGTAGGACAGGAAAAATATCTTATAAAGAAATTTGAGAATTGTCTGTCAATGTGGAAGAAGCAAATACATAACCCCTCAAATAAGTGGGATAATAGAAGAGTGCTTCAGAAAACCAAATAAATTCAGGCGATTATCCTTCAAATCTAATATATATATAATTGTCAAAGGCACAGGATTGCTTCAAAATGGATTGGTTTATTCAACAAACTTCAGCTGCATGCTTACCCTGTGCCTATCACTCTGCTAGGCACTGGAGACAACAAGATAAATGTTGACATGGTCTTTAACCATGGGAACACTGGGGGAGGTATCAGACATACACATAAATACTTTTGGTATGAACATGAGTATGTATTTATTTAAAGATAGCCAGTTGTAGAAAGTGAGTTGAGCCGGTTATTGTACTTGGAGCATCCAATAAATCTTAATAGATGATAAATTAAAAATATGCTATAAACTAAAAAGCAATATAAATTTCCTTTTTGATCACAATTCCCAGAATAAACCTAGCAATAGAATATCTTTTCCTGAATGCATGTCTGGTCATCTAGTAATTACAGAAGCTTAAAGAATGTATACTGTAAAAAAGTCAAATTCTAACTTTGAAACAGAATTAAATGGTTCAGTGAAAACTGTATAAACATTTTATACTAAAGTATTAAATACCTATATCAAGTCATCCCTCAGATGTTTCACAGAACAATAATGAATGTAGGCTGACAGCTGTCTAACTGGAGAGTTAACAATATTTTTCATAAATATAGCTACTACCTATTATATGTGAAAGTATAACCTATAATCCTTTTAATATAGAGAAAAACACAGAGTAGAGCAGGTCTAACACAGGTATTGACAAGTAGAAAAGAGGAGAGAAAAGCCTACATGCTATTATAGTTGTAACAATACTTAATATTAAAACACAGACTGAAAGCTTCATTTGCTGATCAAGAGGCAAAATACAAACTGTTTTGGCCTTTGCTTTAAGGACAAAATAAATCAACATTTAAATATTAGCTCTATAGAATCCTCAATAATTTCTGAATTTAAATGGTTCATTTAAATCTTGCAGTGATCTTATTCTTCCATCACTCTTGAACTTGGCATCATAAGTCACAATTTATATTAAAAGTTATCTACAGATTCAATGAAATCTCTATCAAAATTTCAATGGCATTTTTCACAGAAATAAAAAAAAAATTCTAAAATTTGTATGAACCACAAAAAACCACAAATAACCAAACCGAAGAACAAAACTGGAGGCATCACACCACCTGATTTAAACTATATTACAAAGTGATAGTAATCAAAATAATATGGTACTGCCATAAAAACAGACATATACACCAATGAACAAAATAGCCCAGAAATAATCCCATCTGTACATAGTCAATTAATTTTTGACAAAGAAGCCAAGAATATACATTGGGGAAAGGAGAGCCTCTTCAATAAAGAGTGTTGGGAAAATTGAATTGCCATGTGCAAAAGAATGAAACTGGACTCCTATCTTACACCATACACAGAAATCAACTCAAAAGGGATTAAAGACTTGAATGTAAGGCCTGAAACCATAAAACACCTTGAAGAAATTCTGAGGAATAAGCTCCTTGACATTGGTTTTGCAGATTTTTTTGGATTTAACACCAAAAGCAAAGACAACAAAAGAAAAAGTAAACAAGTGGAACCACATCAAAGTAAAAAGCTTCTGCTCAGCAAAGGAAACCATCAACAGAATGAAAAGGCAACCTACTACATGAGAGAAAATATTTGCAAAACACAAATCTAATTAGGGTTAATATCTAAAATATATAAGGAACTCACACAATTCAATAGCAAAAACAACCCAATTAAAATCACAGGCAAGGAACTTGATTAGACATCTCTCCAAAGAAGACATGCAATGGTCAACAAATACCTGAAAAAGTGCTCAATATCACTAATCATCAGACATCATCAGAAAAATGCAAATCAAAACCACAATGAAATATCACCTTACATCTGATAGGATGGGTATTATCAAAAAGACAAGACATAACCAATGCTGGCAAGGATGTAGAGGAAAGGGAACTCCACGGGGAAATGTAAACTAGTACAACTACTATGGACAGTAGCATGGAGGTTCCTCAAGAAATTGAAAATAGAATTACCATATGATCCAGCAATCTCAATTCTGGGTATATATCCAAAGGAAGTAAAACCATTACTTCGAAGAAGTATCTGTACTACCATGTTCATTGACTGCATCTTTATTCACAATGGCCAAGGTATGGACACAATCTAAGTGTCCACCAATGGATAAATGAAACAAGAAAATATGGCATGTAAAATTATTCACCTTTAAAAGAAGGAAATTCTGTAATTTGTAACAGGACACATGAAATTTTGAGGACATTATGCTAAGTGAAATATGCCAGAGAAAGACAAATACTCCATGATATCACTTATCTATGGACTGTTAAAAACAAATAAACAGACAAACAAATAAACAAACCTCACAGAAACAATAGAAAAGTGGTGGCCAGGGGCTGGGCTTAGAGAAAATAGGGAGAGATTAGTAAGTGTACAAACTTTCAGTTATCAAATGAATAAGGTCTAAGGATCTCATATTTGACATGGTGACTATAGTTGAAAACAGTGTATTGTATAATTGAGATTTGCTGAGAGTAGAATTTAAATGCTCTCTCATATACACAAAGGGTAAATATGTAAGGTGATGGATATGGATCAAGTTAATTGATCCTTTCACAATATACACAAATATCAAATCAAGTTGTACATGTTAAATATCTTAGAGTTTTGTCAGTAAAGCTGGAAAAAAAAGTATCACAGAGCTAGATGCTGAGAAACAGAGCTAGGTATGTGGGATGGTTGGGGTTGGTTAGAAGACAGGTTATGTTCTGTTATGTGGCATCCTACAAAAAGGGTTCTAGCAGCAGAAACACTTAGGAAGCCTCTTATCCTTCAACTCTGGTCCTTGATCTGCATGTAATGACAGAGAAGACAATTGTCATGAGAAGGAAGAGGCTATGTGCAAGCATAATCAGTCAAAAACAAAAACAAAAACTAGTATACATATGCTTGTGAGTGGAGTTGTAATTGAAAAAAAAATTTTTTTCAAAAAAGAGTAGCAGTAAAAGAGACAAAAATGACACATTTGGTGTCTATCTATGCAAATAAAGCGGCGACAAGGCCTTGGTTTGAAGCCTAGCCAGAAAAAGCAAAACCTCAGAAGGGACATAATATGTCAGCACCACAGGATTCTAACAGTTCTGAAAAGTATGAACTGCACTCAAGAAAGATAATAAAAAATGCTGGATGGACCCCACAGTTGTCAAATCCTCTCTACCTTTCTAACCCAAGTGCTTCGTGAAACACTTGGAAAAAAAAAAAGTCAATGACATCTGTCTCTGTCATAGTTGCTGGCACTCCCAAATGGGTCTACTAATGTATTCCCTATCTATCTACCAACAGCAACCAAAAAAGATAAAACCACAAAACAACAATTTTTAAAACATCTACAAAGGAAGATACTCAAATGTATTGGCTGACCTATCCAGCGCAGACTCCTTAATTAACGGCCAACCTTTTTTGGAGGGAGGGATGGTTTCAGAGCATCTGTCTTTCCTCAGTCAGAACCTGCTGAGTCATAGCATGCCCTGTCAGCAGAGGTTTAGCCCCGACTCTTCCTGAGTCACTCAGGAATATTTCAACCTCACCTCCTACTGCTAACTTGTGTCCTGAGCCCTCAAGATTAGACGCAGCCTGTCATTTCCCACAGTAACAAATGGAAAATATTCTGTATTGCTTCAAAGGGCAAAACCTTACTCAAAATGTGGATGTTCCCAGGAGACACATTCTCTTCAACAGGAGGATTAACCTTCTAAGAAAGAGCCATTTGCCAATAGAGAGAACTGCTTTGCCGAAGCATGAATTCTTTGAAACTGGAAATGTTTAAAGGAAAGCTAGGCTGCCATCTGTCTGGGATATAGTATAGATTCCAACCTTGGGGGGGAATTTGACTCAATGACATCTGAGGGCAGTTTTCTCCTTTAAGAGTCTTATCATTCTACGGCAGTCACTTTAATTGCCGTATCTTTTTGGAAATGGACTGTCTCTGGTTTTTAATGATTAGCTATTTTGGAATTGCTAGTTAAAAGTCAGGATCATCTTCTCATGCTGAGAGAAGACTTATTAGTAATGTTCATATTGGCACTGGAATAATTTCTTTGGAAGAATTTATACTTTTTAATTTCTACATTTGGAAAAGCATCTCTCAGTAGAAGATGATGAATGGGAAAGATCTCATTAGATATATTCTACTGAGGCATTTCTGAGCAATACGGCAAAACACTCCAGGGAGAACCCTGGCAAAATATGTTGCTATGGAGAATTGTTTATAGTAAACTGATTTTAACTTTGCAGTTACTTTTACCTTTCAAGCATTAAAAACCATTTGGTGTAGATTTATTTTTGCTTATACAGCATCTATACCCTAGCTACTACTTCTAAGTTATTATTAGTGGCATTACAAGAAAATAGGATCTGTGCTTCTGAGCAGTGCTTTCTTCCTTCATTTCCACCCCCTCATTCTCTTTGAAAGGATAGGAATGTTACCTACATTTTTTTTTTTTCCCATTTAGCACAAAGAAACTCAGATGCTGAACATCCTTGAGGACCAAAACTTTGGTTTTATTCACTGATGAAGAATAAGAAAGAAAATATGATGATTCAGCACAACTGTATCGATGAATGTTTCACTTTGAGTATTAGAAACCATTTTACTTACGTATATATACTATAAACCCCTGGTTTCCTTTCTCAAAAAACAAACAAACAAACAAACAAACAAACAAAACAGAAAGGAAGCAGCTGGTATTCTAGTTGGCTTATTTATTATATATGTGGTAGGCGCAGCATATATTTATTATTTATTCTGAGTCTTGCGTCTGTTGAGGTTATCTTTTCTTATATGCAGAAATCTTCAAATATTATTGAAAAGGGGGAATTTGGACATTCTTACAAGATGAAGCTTTTTGCTAGCCAAAAAATCTTTCAACTCCATGGTGGCCTACACAAAATAGCTGAGAGTCTTTATAAGCTCACCACTGAATTTTTGATGCAGTGCTACGAGAAGATCCAGAATATATTTTTAGAGTTTTCTCTATGGCTGAAATATTTTGTAATTTAAAAAGAGTAGGTAATAATTGATTATTACTTAACATTTTCTAGAGTAGAAAAAACAGGTAAAATAACAACCCCAATACATTATGAAAGAGCTTCCTGTGTGGGCCATGGTCGTTGGTGGGATGGAGGTGAGCATCATGAGGTAGGCTCTACCATGAGTCTATGCAACACAGGGATGAAAGCACCTTCTAGCTGCATATTCAGGCCACTGTCTAATAATGCACCAGAAAAAGGGAAGAAATATGAATCATGAGGCAGTTTATCCTTTGGGAAGCTGATAGACAACAGCTTGATGTCAAAGTAACATCAGATTTCAGACTAAAAAAGGTCAATAAAAGAGCAGTAATTCTTTCACGTCTATTTCTTATACAATTTCACTAGTGTCATCTATAAGGCAGGGTGTCCGACCTAGAGAAGCTGGCACAGAGCCAATGACAAAATTGCTTAGGCTGGAATGACCATATGCAAGGGACAGAGGACATTAGGTTATCAAATCCCTGCCATCAAATGAGCAGAAGGAATATAACTATAGGCAGTGTAGGCTAAAAAAATTGCTATAAGGTTACCTTGAAGCTGAATCCTAAGAATGGAATGCTAATGCACATGACCTGGATAATAGACAATGAAAGAGTCAGATCATTTTAACAGGAATTTTTCATCCACCTATCCCCAAGGTACTTAATGAAAACCCACCCTGTGCTTAGCACTCTGTTAAAAACCATGGAGAGGGAAAGAAAAGAAAGAGACCAATGAACCTGCCTATAGGCCCAAAGGGACCCAAGACAGCACCCCTGGACAAGTGTCTGCATGAAATCAAGAGCTAGAAGGAAACAGATTTTTAAAATGTTTTCACTGAATAAGAAAAATCCAACAAACACACTTGAGAAGCTTCTTTTGGGTCATACGCAGGCTTACAACTAGTCCCAATGGCATGCTCAGCATTCACGGCCAATAAATCACTGTAAGCAGATTCATGTTGCATTACCTTCTCCATCCCTTGGCACTGTGGCCTGGATAGGTTCCAACAATACAATGTCTCTGAGCATTTAGGGGCAAAATGAAAAAGAGAAAGGCATCCTCCACCTGAGGCGTTAGTATGAAGTGGGAAAGCAGAGATATAGACTGGGACAAGCAGGAAGAACTCTAGAACACTTAGAAACTACTAGGAGCATTTCAGATGGAGAGGTTGGAATGCCACAGAGTACTCACTAGAACATACTGCCCTATAGATTCTCTTCCATGATGGAGATGCTCTGTATCATTCTGTCTGACACAGTAACTGCTAGCCATGTGTAGCTATTAAGAACTTGAAATACAGCCAGTGTGACAAATGAAATGAATTTTTAATTTGATTTAACTGTAATTAATTAAAATTTAATTTAAAGTGACTACATGTGGCTAATGACTCTATGACAATGCAGCATTATAAAATAGAATGCATATATATAACATATGTAAGTATATGATATGGTACACAAGTCCACAGCTGTGGGAATTAGAAGAGCTGTGATTACGTTACTGAGATCAAGATTTGACAAAAGGGGTTTATTCTAGGAGGACTAAGATACTAGAAAGGAAGTTCTTTTGGGTTCCTAGACCCAATTCCAATATGTGTACATATGGTTTTTTGGGGACACTGATTGGGTATCTTATAATTCAACTGAATTCTGACACTATCTACCTGGAGACAGCATCAGATCCCACAGGCTAAGGGTTCAATCTATAAGACTGCCCCCTCCTTAGCCCCGCCTCCCCGTTTCAGATGCCAATCACAAGCCCAGGTTGTTACCTATACTTCTGATTGGCTATAAATTAGAGGTTTCCATGACCTCCTCCTTTCTTTGGTTCAAGTAATTTGCTAGAGCAGTTCACAGAACTCAAAGAAACATTTTACTTATTAGATTACTGGTTTATTTTAGGGTATAACTCAGGAAGAGCCAGATGAAGAGATGCATAGGGCAAGGTATATGGGAAGAGACATGGAGCTTCTATGCCCTCTCCAAGCATGTCATTCTCCCTGAACCTCCACATGTTCACCAACCCAGAAGCTCCTTGAATCCCGTACTTTTGGGTTTTTATGGAGGCTTCATTACATAATCATGATCAGTTAAATCACTGGTCATTGGCAACTGATTCCACCTCTAGCCCCTTTACCGTCCCCCTAAATTGGTGGGGGAGTACTCAAACTTCTAAACTTCTACTCACATGGTTTGTTGCCCCGCTAACCACCCATCAACCTGAGGTTAACTAAGGGCTTTTCAAAGTCACCTCATTGATATAAGAAAAGATATCTTTATCACACTTACCATAGGAAATCCCAAGGGTTTTAGGAGATTTGTGCCAGGAACAGGGTCAAAGACCAAATACATACCTCTTGTTGTAAATTACAGTATCAGAGAAGGTACTGTGATAACCCAGGTGTGAAGTAATAAGGGATAGGTGGTAAATGAAAAGGGAAAGGTTAAATTGAGAACTGTGGGGTTGAAGGCAAATGAGCAGGATAGATTAAACTATCAGAGAGGACTCTCAGTCACTGCACACAAGATGTTGTCATTGTAAATAGATGGGTTTTGGGTAAGAAGCTGATTTAGGTGGAGGATAACGAACTCAGACTTAGGTAGCTAAAGAATGTCTAGGTGGAAGTTTTCAGAATAAGTTGAAAAATTGAGGACAGAATTTAATTAAAAGAGTAAAACTTGAGATAAATAAGTCAGTATTGCCTATATAGAGTCAAAAATAGATACCACAGCAACAGAAGACTGAATTTAAGTGACCGCAGTAGTAAGAAATTCAGAGGATTAAAAAGAAGCACACAAAACAGAAAAAAGCAGACTACATTCTTGTTCATTAAATTTACTTTTTTTTTTTTTTTTTTTGCTTAGTCTTGACCTGCTCTCTCCCTCCTCTCTGGGTTCCTTCTCTAGCAGCTTTTAGGTTTCAAAATTTCTCAAACTCCTTGTCTAGACTTTGGTTTAATCAATTGGAGAATTAATTTTGGCTTCTAATGGGTATTAAACTTCAAAGTTTTTTTTCTCTAAAGTAAATTCTTTTTCTGTCTCTTTTTCTTCAAATATCTCTAAATATCTTTCTTTGAGTCAAGTTGCACTATATTAATCTCTGCTTCCACTCCCAGTCCCTAAAAGAAGAAAGAAATAAGTTCAATATAACACTTATTCTTCCTACCAAATAAGCCACCGCTGATTGTTTTCACTTCTTTGTAAAGCTCCTTGTTAGTGTAAAAGTTATTTTGCACATGAATGTTTATTAAACTATTCAAAGATGTTAAAAAGTATGAAAAAGTATGCATCTTAGAATCGAGACTATGTGGTTTGTGGTACTCAAAGTTTAAATGCTGCTCTGATTTCGATGATGATCTAGGATGCATTCAGACCAGAAACAGCTGTGAGATCCTGTATGGAAATGGACAACATGAATCCAGACAGCACTCAGAGCAGTATTTCAATACTGCGGATTCTGGATTGAGATAAACTTGGGTTTAAATCCCTGTTCTATTACGTACCAATGGTGGACCTTTGGACACATTTAATTTCTCCAGCCTGTAGCTGTAAAATGGGAATTATGATAGCCTTTATGTCCTAAGATGGCTGTGGGTATTAAACGGCAGCAATGCCTCGAGCCCTCAGCATGGTACCTGGGTGGTGCTCAGTGCTCAGTACTACTACTTGCTTGCCAGCAGCAGCAGCATGGAACTCCTGCTCCAGTGGTCCAGGGGCAGACCAATGTTAGCATGAGGGGAGGCATTCAGGGACAACCTCAGAAATGAATAGGCCCTGCAAAAGGACGGTAGCTATAAACCAAAGAGCAGAACTGAAACATGTCTCAGTAAAAACACAATTGCTGCTTGCTGTTCCTGGATATATAAATATTTTTAGAGCCAATGACACATATATCCCACAAATTTTCAATTTTACTTTTAAACATGAAATATTTTAAAAGCGTGTGTGTGTGTGTGAGAGAGAGAGAGAGAGAAAGAGAATATTTGTGGAACTCCTAACTTTTGTTTTGCTTTTGTTTTTATTTTGCATGGCTTTAATTTCCTTTCCTATGAGAATTTCAAACATATTTTAAGACACAAGGAAAAAAACTGCTCCCAACACTTAAAAATAAAGGTGAATGGAAAAGAGATTAGATCTTAAATTATAAAATCATCTTGATCAGAAATGGAAATATTTTATATCATCTTTATCATTAATAAAAAATTCTGACATCTAATCAAGGTTGAAATCAGAATATTTGGATTAATTTAAATGTATGCTCCTGACATGTTTTCACAAATGGGGGGAAGGGAGGGAGAGCTGCATGCATTATGATGCATTACCACGCTTTAGAGCAATCTGTCTCATAGCATCCAATAAATGACTCACATTGACATAAAACAAGTTAGTACACCACTAAGTACTATAAATCATCATATTTGGTACTTGGTATAGATGAGAAACATTAATGGAGCTTGAATTTGTTTCAGGTGTTTGAAACTCATTGCATTCACTCACCACTACACATTAAACAAAGAAATATCTTTCCAAACAAGAGAATGCATTAACTATTTGGTTTCCATACATAATATAGTGAGTGCTAAGCAGGTGCTAAAATTAGGGTAGATTTCCAAGTCCAAAAGCTGGTTGATGTCCGGAAAGAGAATACTAGGATGGCTGTAACTACTGTGATAGCCGCATCCATCCTGGATTGTCAGGGTCTGCATTTCGCTCCATGCTAAGTATCCTGAATTTCAACTCTGACAAGTTTCCAGACTTCTAAGTTCAGATGAAGGACTTTGTTTGAGAAATAAAAAGGGCAACTGTATTAAAGAAGGTGTTACTATATCAGTCCTGAGGCTCAGTTCACAGTGAGAAAGACTAGAAAGGAGAGCCTATGGAGTTAAGGAAGTTAGCCACCAAAAGGCCTAGGCCAAAACAGAAGGGGGAAAAAAAAAAACACACAAAACCTCCTAAACAACTAGGAAATCCATCAAAAGACTGCATCCCCTGAAAAGAGGGTGAACATTTTGAAGGGACTCATAATGTACTATAGAGATTGAAGCTTGCTATCAAATCAGCATCAAAAGGGCAATAGTTAACTACAGCTCCTGGAGTTTGAGTTCAAGACAAGAGATAACCTGAGTTCCTTGAACTTGAGGCAACGACTTGGAAGGAATGTAAGTCAAGATAGAACTAAGGGTCTAAACAACAACTTTGACTATAATAAAAACAAGATAGGGCTCTTATTCCTAAAAATGTAGTGAAACTCAGTGAGTGGAAATGGGATATAAACTTAATACAGATCTACCTGTAAGGCTGTCCATATACTCAACTTCTGAACTACCAATGAGGCTAAATTCTCCTCCCTAAGAAAATAATTAATTGCAGAGATCCTGAGATTATAGGCAGAGAGAAATGGCTGAAACATTCATTTTAGAAGTACAGGGATGTGAAGCTAAGGATTACATTGTACAAGGGGATACAAGAATAATAATCTGTTAGGTTTGGAAAAATTCGAACAAAAGAGACCATGTTTCTCCATTCCACAGTGCTAGGGTCTCAAAAGATCAAAACAATTATTTAACTTTTTATTTTGAAGTAACTTTAGACTTACTGAAATGTTACTACAGAGAATTCCCATATACCAATTGTCCAGCTTTCTTTGGAGTTTTACCTACTTTCCCACTAATGCTCTCTTTGATGGTCCAATTTTCAATGGGACGAGCTTATCCTCGCTTCAGTTGTCATGTCTATTAGGTCACCCCCAATCTATGGAAGTTTCTCAGTATTTTTCCAACAGGGCCTTACAGTTTTGAAAAGTCATTTATAGAATGCCCTCTGCATGGATTTATCTGATGTTTTTTCATGATTAAATTGAAATTACATAATTTTCACAAGGACACCACAGGGGTGATGCTTTGCCCTGCACAGTATATCACATCAGGAGGTACATGATATCAAGGTGTCTTATTACTGGTGATATTAACTCTGATCTCTTGTTAAGTTGGTCTCTTCCAGGCTTCTCCACAGTAAATGGAAGTTTATCTCTCAGGATATTGTCGAAGGAATCTCTGTGTTGATTTATTTCAGGATAACCTTTGGATTGCTGCTGGACTTTTGGTGACTGGAACATCACTCCATGGCCCTTGATGGAGCCAAAGGCTCTGAACAAAGTCCAAAATTCTCCCTTTTTAATCATCCTTCTCAATGCATCTTATCAATTTCTTTTCTTTATTTTCCCCTTTAGCTTATCCTTATGGTGAGAGGATTCTCCAAAAGAACCTGGTCGAGTATGAAAATCAGCAATGGGAGGACAGGGAGGGCAAAAAGAGTCATACATGGGGCTCCTTGAATTCAGTCCGTCAGTAAGTAGAGATGTTGGATAAATATCTGGGGAATATAGGATGGGCAAAAAAAAAAGTGGGTTCACAACAGAGGCAGCAGCTGACATCAATATCCGTCTAAAGCAAGGGTAAAAACTCTCACTAGTCATCCAAGTAAAATGTCAAAGAATGCCAACCCATGAACTGACAGAAGTTTTCCCAGATGAAGGTGAGTCAATATTGCTTACCATCTCTCTGTGGTTACTGGCACGATATTTTTTACCAATGTCATATTGTGACTGCATATATCACTATGAGAGACGTATGAAAAGAGATGGCAGTTTCCTCTGGAAGTTTTTAAGGCAATGCAAATGTGTTCAGTTGGGAAATTTACCATCAGATCACAGAGCTGATTCCCCCACCCCCACCCCAGCTAACATAAAGCACTGGACAAAGGGCTTTAAAAATAATAAACATATAAATGGGTGAAGATAACAAAGAGCACTAATATTATTTCAAATGAAAACAAATTACACCACTAAGAAAAAAACTGCATAAAATGAAACATTCTTATCCTTGTGGTGACTTTGAAGTTTTTTCTTTGTGTGTGTGGAGGCAAATACAATAAACACTTTTATAACATGTAAGCCTCATCTCTCTTGGATTTGGATTTGGAGTCCCTAAGTGCCAGTGACTTTTTCTATTAACTGGAAAGGACAATGAAGGTGGCAATGTATCTCTGTTTAGGATTTTAATAAAGCTTTGAAAACTATAATTTAACAGATTATAGTCCTTTGTCTCATCATCTCAAAATGGGGTTGTAACTCATGTTGGAAAATTTCATTAGCATTTGCTCCACTGAACATTCAATGAAAGCCCTTCTACGTGGGGTCTGTGTAAAAGACTAAGGTGTTATCAGATGTGAAATAAAAACTTCTTTGCCCAAAGAACCTTTCCATTTTTACAAACCCTAGAGTGTAATCCTCTGCCTTTATAGGTGAGAAAACAGAAGCCACGGAGATTAAATATTTTCCCCAAAAGGCACGTATTAAGTTACAGAAGTGATGCTAGAGAAGACAAAATAGAAGAAATACCCATTTGGTGCTACATTGGTATAATTTCTTTTTTTTTTTTTTAAAGATTTTATTTATTTTTTGACAGAGAGAGAGAGACACAGTGAGAGAGGGAACACAAGCAGGGGAGTGGGAGAGGGAGAAGCAGGCTTCCCGCCAAGCAGGGAGCCCGATGCGGGGCTCGATCCCAGGACTCCAGGATCATGACCTGAGCCGAAGGCAGACGCTTAACGACTGAGCCACCCAGGCGCCCCCATTTAAAAAAATTTTTTTTTAATTTTATTTATTTGAGAAAGAGAGAGAGAGCACGAGTGGGTTGACGGGCAGAGGGAGAAGCAGATTCCCCACTAAGCAGGGAGCCCGATACAGGACTCGATCCTTGGACTCCGGGATCATGGCCTGAGCCAAAGGCAGATGTTAACCAACTGAGCCCCCCAGGCACCCCAATTTTTATTATACATTTTAAAATTACCCTCCACCTTTATGAAATTAGAGTTTTCATCTTTTTTTTTTAAAGATTTTATTTATTTATTTGACAGAGAGAGAGACACAGCGAGAGAGGGAACACAAGCAGGGGGAGTGGGAGAGGGAGAAGCAGGCTCCCCGCAGAGCAGGGAATCCTATGCGGGGCTCCATCCCAGGACCCCGGGATCATGACCTGAGCCGAAGGCAGACACTTAACGGCTGAGCCACCCAGGCGCCCCGGTACAATTCCTTAAATTTTATTTGGTGCTACCACTTAAATCCCTCTTCTCCTTCAGGTATTATATAACTTTATCATCAGAAAAATCTTGTGCTGTATTAGTTTCCTCATCTTTATAGATGTGAAAATTAAGGATTAATGAGGTGAAATAACTCACTCAAGTTTATTTGATGAAGAAGTAGCTGAGCCAAGGCTTTCAACTGATGCTTTGTCACCAAATATAATGTTTTTATATTCTATGTGGAAATGAAAATTATGAATCCATATATTCCTCTAATAAAAAAAAGAAATGATCTTTCTCATTAAACTATTTACTTCAGTTCTACAAAACAAAACAAAACAAAACCTACTTGCCCATTTTTCAGGCAAAGAAAAAATATTTTATTTCTTCAAAGGCTTTTAAAATTTTTCCCACAGGAAAAAAAAATATTTAGCTATTTTTTAGTTTGGTGGACAGATTTTTCAGTAATAATTTTCAAGATTGTAATAACCTCTGTCCTGTTAAATGCTTTTACAAAATACGTCATGCTTGACAGAAATTATCTCAGAAACACTGAAGAGAGAGGAGGATGGGAGATGGAAAGTCAGAAGGCTGTGACAGGTAACTGCCTGAAAAGAAACTTTCCTGCTCTGAGATAGAAGTAAATTAATCCCATAGTCCCCACATGCCTAGGTTTAGGGAGCAAATGAAACTTCAAGTGTCTAGTGGAGTGATTTTGTAGTAGAAGCCAAACTGCAATCATGATTCACCTGTACTTTTAAAGGTCTGATTTTATGCAGAACTAAAAGTAGGAAATGACAAACTGGTCATCAAATGAAAAACCAGAGGCTTTGATTATTGGAGGGAATGAAAATAACATACTCTGGAAACTATACCATCTTTAATTATTTATATCCTGTTTAATCATTGATACACATATAGGTCAATATTCCCTTAGCCTTGTGTCTTCATATTCTTGTCCAAGCCTTCAATTATACAATAGATTGAACCAATGCATTATGAGACAGCATAACTAAAATACAGTGATTGTGTTTTTGTTTTTGTTTTTAAATCCAGCTCATGTATGAAGGGTCTTTGTCAACCTGAGGGCTTAAGTAAAAGATAGAGACAGTCTCTCTTCAGGCATTAGGTAAATTCAACCTGACTGCACAAGTGAGTGGGGTTTTTCAGAAAGATCACAACTGTGCACAAAAAACAGGTGAGTCATTTAAGCAACCTACTGTGAAAATCAGACCATTTACCATTTGGAGTCTAAAGACATGAATAGAAAAAGACAAAATTAATTAACTGAACCAAGAAATACCTGTTTTACTGTGGGATCATAGTAAAGGCTGAAGTGATCCTCTTAGGGAGCTTATTCAGTGGTCTCACTGTCCCAGTTCTATGGACAAAAACTGGGAGCTTGAAAGAAAGAAGGAGGAACTTACACCATCTTGTTCCACTCTAAGTTAATCTAAATGCTGCTCTGATTTAGAACTGACTAGATGGAGTTTAACTGATTTTATTTAAAAATTGCACATACACTCCATAGAAACTCTATCAGCCACAGAAGTAACATGAATTGAAACAAGTGTGTCCCACAAACTTTTTGTGTTTATTTGTTCCTTTATAATATTCTCTCTCTTTCCTTCCTCTGCCAAACTCCCTCTTCTTCTGGTCAATTCACCCTTTTAAGTGACCATGTGTTCCTGTCAAATACAGATCATCCCAAACTAAGATTAATTGATGTTCCTGATAACTTAATATCATAAGCATTCATATCATCAACTGCAAATAGAAAGAAGTCAAGGATCTGATTTTGAAATATGGGAATATGTTCATTGGGAAAGAACAGAGGAAAAGTCCAAAATCACATATTACCTAACAATTTTTTAACAATGTTTGAAGAGCCTATAAAATAACTGTATTAGTTTCCTAATACTGCTGTAATAAATTATCACAAACTTACTGGCTTAAAACAACACAAATTAATTATCTTACTGTTCTGGAGATCAAAGTCTGAAATAAGTTTCACTGTGCTCAAGTCAAGGTGTTTGTAGGGCTACATTCCTTATGGATGCTCTAGAGGGGAGCTGGTTTCCTTGCCTTTTCCATTTTCTAGAGGCTGCCCACACTCCTTGAGTCATGGCCCTGCATCCCTCCCACCTCTCTCTGACATCATAACCCCTTCTCTGACTCTCACTCTGACATTCCTGCCTCCATAAAGACCCCGTTTTCACTTGGGATATTTCAGAAAAATCTTTGCATCTCAAGTTCCTTAACTTAATCACATTTTCAAAGTCCCTTTTGCCATATCAGGTAAAACATTCACAGATTCTAGGGATTAAGAGAAGTGGACATCTTTGGGAGGCTAGTATTCTATCTTGAATAATAACTACCATCAGTCTAGTGGATTGAGTCTAAGAAAAGAATAAGACAGGAGTTTTGTCTATAAATAGTTGTCAACATGGATCTTTTTGTGTTAGACTCTCCTCCTGATGTTTGCATTAATTCATGATATATTAAAACATTCTGAATCTTGGATGTATTTAAATCAACTTGCCAGTGGTAGATTGTCTGCAAAATTATTTCTCTCCTCATATCCATTTACCTTTGTGAGTTTGCAATTCCTCCCATCAAGGCTATTTTAACACATTATTAATCTGGTTTATTTTGTGACTATTTTGACAAATAGAATAAAGAGAAGTGATGTGTAAGTTCTGAGCATAGGCCTCCAGAGGCCTTATGCTGTTCTACTTTCTTTCTTGAAACTCCTATGGCATGTACATAAATCTGGGCAACCTACTGAAGGAGCAGAGACCACATGGGGCAGAGCTGAGTTGTCCCAGCTCTGTAGCCATCCTAGAAGAGTCAGATCCCAGGTGACTTGGCAGCTGATCATAAATGCAGGAATGAGACCAGATAAACTTCCCAGCTCACCAGAGACTCTTAAGCAATAATAAATGCTTACTGTTTAAAGCTGCTAATGTTGGAGTAGTTTGTTATACAGCAAATGCTAACTGATACACTGCCTTATATAATAACAATTTCTTAGTGTTGCAAGTGGGTATGCCATTCTTTCCAAGATTTATGATCTTAAAATTCTTATGGTTCTTCAAAACTCTTTTAAAATCATGTTCTATATCATTTATTTGGGATAATGCCTATGTGAATTTATGTTTATGTGAATTACAGTCTGCCTCATGAGCATAAAAACCTTCAGTTTAAAAATTCATTCTAAGTAACTTTTACAGGGTGCTCTAGAAATGATAACAAAAGGTTATGTCTCTTTGCAAATTATAAAATGTTAGCAGGCAAAATTATTTTAAGAATTTCTCATTAATTTTCTACTGCAAGCATATTACGATAAATTGTTTTAAAAAAATGCCCTGGAATACACTGAATATTTGGGGGGTTGATATCATCTTTCTCTAATAAGCTTGAATACTTATAGAAAATAATATTGACTCCTTTGGTTTCTTTTCTCAATTAATAAATATTTTTCTAAACAAAACTATCCTTAAGTGAACACTTTTTAATAAATACAAGCATATCTCAGAGATATTGCTGGCTTGGTTCAGACCACTGCAACAAAATGAGTATTGCAATAAAGCAAGTCAAATGAATTTTTTGGTTCTCCAGTGTATATAGAAGTTATATTTACATCATACTGTAGTCTTTTAAGTGTGCAATACCATTATGTCTAAAAAAAATACCTTAATTAAAAATTAATATCTTAAATAAAAATACTTTCTGGCTACAAAACTCTAACCATAATCTCAGCAAGTCATAATCACTGGCCACTGATCACCATAACAAATACATTAATAATGAAAAAGTTTGCAATATTTCAAAAATTACCAAAATATGATATAGAAACATGAAGTGAGCAAATGCTGTTGGAAAAATGGTGCTGATAGACTTGCTTGATGCTGGGTTGCCATCAACCTTCCATTTGTAAAAAAAAAAAAAAAATACAATATCTGCAAAGTGCAATAAAATGAAGCGCAATAAAACAAGGATATATGGAAAAGATGGATTTTGATTTTTGCTGAAGATGCTTTAAAAAATATGTGTGTGTGTATCTGCAAATATATATATGCATATAAAAAATATCCCACACTTTAAACGGTTCTACAATTCTACATTGAACCTCAATGATTTTATAAAATTTTTCTAAAAAAGTTCCTATTGCTGAAGAGTTTCCTTCTACAGCAACACTGAAATGCAGTTTATTGTTTATTATTGAGATGATTTACTAAATTGCAAGAACTTTATCTGAAATTATTTTCTGTCCTTGATTTTAATATCATAAATATTGAATATCTTTCCCCACATCACCAGTATCTCAATAGAGAGCCTCTATAAATATAAGTATCATAGTTAAAGGTAACTAAAATATTTTTGCACATTCGTGCAAATAAATATTACCTCATTATTTTATAATAATAAAATGTTGATATGAAAAGGAAGAAAAAGATCCATAGAAACAAATGGTTAAGTTGTATATAGTTACTATGCTTTGGTGTGAAGTATAAAATTTCAAATTGAGTTGAACTAGGATTCTTTTGCATGCCTAATGACATACAAAATACTTCATTAGAAGAAAGCAAGTTAATTCCTCCCTTGATTCTCATTTTTCTTTTCCTTTTTTTTCCTCCTTGTTCTAGAAGTCATATGAAATTTATGTAGGTTTTTGTAAACCTTCATAATACTCATTTATGTAAACTGATTATAAAAATCATGTGTATCTGCTGTGGATGAGAAATTTCTAAGTGCACAATCCATGTTTCATACATTTAAAGAAATAACATTTTACAACACAGTACCATAGAATACCTAGAATACAGTGTATTAAATATGCTAACCAAATTTCATTTTTACTACCTAAATGTTGTTTTCATATATCTGTTTCTTTCCGTAATTATTTTTATGGACACTAGATCCAAAATCACATACCATACCAATAGTAGTATGCTCACATGTCAAACAGAAACTCTTATTAATGCTTCATTTTTTTTTTTACTATTACAGTTAAGCAGCTACCCTTACTCCAGATGAGGATGTTATATTACATAATTTCTAAGGATTATTTTTTCTGCTTTTGGCCATTTCTTTTGTCAGTTGTCTTAAAATGTCCAAAATTGTTACACTAAAGTCAATAGATATTGAATAGAAACCTTTCTATGGCTTTACTTTCCTTAATTTATTAATATAAGAAAGAAGTGACATTGTAAATATCTATGTTAGGTGTACCTCAATCTCTAGACGCCCAACTAAAAGATATTATAAAACTACAAACAAAAAGGATTGTGCTTGTATAATAAAAAGGTAGGAAAGAAAGTTCTCAAATTAGGGATTGGCAAGCGGTTGCATTTTTGAGAAAACCTCTAGTTTTAACATAACCTCATTCATAAATGTAACTTCATATTCCTTATTCTCATTAGATCAAGTTGCGTTATTTGAGGTACAAGAATAGTCTCATTGTAAATACAAAATACGTCCCAATAGGAAAACTGGGAACAAGTATTAGCAAAATAATTTATTTTGAAAAATTTTCTATTTCTTTGAATCCTGTGAATGCTAGTTATCCATTAAGAAGAGTAGGACTGTACCTTCCTGATAAGTGTCACTAGATAAAAAATATTAACAAAGCATGAAGTTTGCTTACCATTGGAAAACCTGAGATCATTTACTAATTCTTTATTAAATTAAACTCTAATCTCTTACAAAAGGGCCCTAATGGGTGTCATAAATTCAAGCAAATCCAGTTTAAACAGTAGTTGCTTTTAATTGAAAACAGAAGTATAAATGTGGTCTTCATTAATAATGTTGCTAATCCTGTTTCCTGCATTTGATTAAAGTCCCCTTTAGCTAATAGACATGTTTTATATGTGACATGATGGTACACCACAATCATGAAGCATGATCATCATCTCCCACAAAATATTCCAGACTCCATGCCTAGTAGTTTAAATATATTATCAATAATCCTCACAATATCCCTCAAAGCAGCAAATTAAGACGTGCTTTCTCAAGGTTAAGTGTCATGCAGCTATAGAAGTAAATGGCAGGTTTTAGGATTAAAATCTAGTTCACTGTGGTTCCAAAGCCCTCACTTGTTCCATTTCAACATCATTATTGATAAATCCTCACTGAGCTCTAGCTAAATGCAGCACCCTTTGTTATATGTCTGAAGTACAAAGAATGGTAAGAAATTGTCCCTGCCTCTAAGGAACTTACAACCTAGTTATGGAAACACGGCACATACAAAAAGAAACAGCCTATCAGAGCTGTTTTTATGGGACTGAAGGGAGGTTGAGTCCTTACTGGAACAGCCCAAGAAGAAGTCAATGATAGAGGATGCCACATTTCACACAGTATTACACAGTTGTTTCAAGACATCTGTCCAGATACAGGTGAGTAGAAAACACACACACACACCAGTACCTGCTTAGAAATAAGTGGCAGGCTAGGCAAGCTGCCTAGCTTGTCAACTGCAAATTTCAACTCTCAATTCTTACCTTTTGGCAGAGCTCGGCTGGTCTGTTTGCACTCCTAGGAGCCTCAAACACACTTCTCAGCTCATCAAGGGCAATGGAGAAGCGTTCGATCCTGCGCCGACCAGTCAAGGAATCCTCCTTCAGCACTTCAGGCCAGCCAAATTCCCCGGAGTTGTCACTCTTGTCCTCAGGGCCCTTCCCATCAGGCTCCGTGTCCAACGTCTCTTCTACACCGTGGGGCTGATTAGGGGGATCTGCAGGTCCAGGTGCTGACACTACTTCTCCTTTTGGTTCGAGCAATTTTTTTTCTGGAGGCTGAAAGAGCCTGCAACGACTGCCCCCAGGGCAACACTCACTTTTCTGGTAATCACTGGATTCCCATTTCTGCCTCAGGAGGATCAGGGAACCCTTCTGTATCGGGAACGTTGATGGCTCCAACTTGTCCTGCAATATCAAAAGTATCTTTCATCAAAAATACACTCAGGCATGTGAGTCATTTTCAAAATGAGTGCCCGCTCTTGGGGTTTGTGTTTCAGTGGAGAAATCCAGCTTTGCTATGTAATTTCTGGCTCTTGACTTGACCCTACAAAGTATGTCAGTTTACTTAGATTATGGACAGGACTGATTTGTATAGCCATGGCCATTTGAAAATAAAGAGACAAAAACTAGGAAGACATTATTTTATTCTCTTTTCTATTTAAATCACCCAACAATTATTTACATCATGTTCCTTCACTGTTCAGTATACTCTGAGAAAAGCGCAATTTAACAAGTCTAACACGAAATAAAAAGGTTCATTTCCTGCCTCTAACAGTTTAGGACTTCTTTTGAAATTACTGGTTTCTGCAAATGTCTAACTTCACAAGTAATAGACTAATAGCTAACAGTTATTAAGTTTTTGCTATAAGGCAAACCCTTTGATAATAATTTTATATGTACATCTCATTTTAATCTTAACATCATCACATGCTACTATGATGATTATTTTCCAGGTAAGGAAGCTGAGAAGTAATTTGCCTAGGGTTCTGAGTGACAGTGTCTGGATTTGAAATGCATGTGTATGACTCCAAAACCTGCCCTCTTAACCACTGGAACCTAATGTCTGTTTTGTATTTTTAGCATTCAAGTCACATCTCATTGTGAACCTGATTAGAATTTCACCTTGTTTTAGAGTTCTGTGGTGAATGGGAAAAAAAAAATCAAATGGCAAAATATACCCTTACCAGAAACAAACCCACACATACACATACAAATCACAGACAGCAAGAATTACACACTAGCATAAATTTTTGTCATAGAAATAGCTACTTTCTATTCTAATCCAGAGATTCTACACTACAAATTTGGGGTGTTAAAAAATAAAGCTTGAAAATAAATAAACAAATAAATAAATTTTGCTCTTGAGGGATGATGAATTTTCCTGGAAAATTAGCAGAGTGGGTATGATAAACACTCTCACTTAGATTAAGGCCTGGAAACATCTCAAAAAGTCACCTAATACAATGGCTGTAAACCACATGATAAAACACATTCTATGCACTGGGACTCAGCACACCCACAACATAAATAAAAAAATAAGAAACAAATTTTTGCTTTCATTAAATACTTTCTTTTACTATGTGAACTATCTGGTGATGTTTTCCACTCTGATATCCTTTACTTAAAAAAAAAAAAAAAACAAAAAAAAAAAACTTGCTACCCACTAAATTGATCTAATGGTCTACTAATGGTTCATGGACTGCTGGCTAGCTCTACTTAGAGCAGGAGTTCAAACCCAGGTTGGGTTTTATGAACAGTGAGACTTTGCAAAAGCTCCATTTCTAAAATGGATTTATAAACATCATGGCTTTATTTTGAAAAATACATTAGATAATGCATATAAAACTTCCGGGGTATATTAGACACCCCTCCCCCGATAGCTCTTAATTCGATTCTGTGTCCCATCTCTTGCTAAAACATCATTTGAACCACTCAAATATTTATGCTACACATAAGCCTCCTACATAGGAGTGCTTAGAAGAGGGATGAAAGTATTTTAAGCCACAAATCCATAGACTGAACAAACTGGAAAATTTGGCTTTAATAATATTGCTAATTAATAAGTTTGGATTAGTCACTTATTATAGAAAGTCTCAAAAAACAGTAGCACCCAACAAGACCTGAATATCTGTTTGGAAAACTGATCAGCATATGCTGGGAATCTAATCAACATATGCTGGAAATGTCTGTGACTCACGTGTAAATGGACTTCAGAAAAGATTTTATTAACAAGGGAATGACTGAGACATTGTCACAGCTGGTAATAGTGACCTTGAAAGGTTATTTAATGAAAGAATTGTTCCTGAGCCTACCTTGCAGAATTAGAAATCTAGGAAGAAGAAAAATTGCCAAGTAGGGGAGGAAAACCATTTTTTTCTCCTATAGAAAAAAAATCCTAATATTTAAAACTGATTTGGAACTTCTGATTCTAGATAAAGATGGAATAGACATACTTTTCTCTTCCCTCCTACTAAATATGGCTAAAACCCCTGGAAATTATATATAAAACCAACATAAGAGGACTTTGAAAGATAGAGAGAAGGCAGACTGCTTGGTACTTTGAGATTTGAGGAACAATATGGGGGTGAATTCCCTGGGTTTTCTTTCAGTCTTATATAGCCAGAACTCGTTGCTGGAAGAGACAGTAGCCCAACGACTCCTTATGGGAACAGAGAAGCTTCCCCAAGAAAAACCTCACTAGCCAAAGAAACAGGAAATGAGGCAAATTAGCATGACAAAAAATTTTAGACCATGATTGCCATACCCCAGGTAGATACTGAACTATTTTTGCTGACGATACGTGTGTATGTGTGAGGTTTTCTTTCCCTACATCAATCAATTGTCCAACTCTCTGAATTCTAAGTTGGTATCCTGTGACTAACCACCTGGCATTAGCACAGATTCTAAATATGAAGGTCTCAGTCTCCTAACACTGCCCCCACTTCAGAGACCAGTCACAAGGATGCAGGTTGCCACCTATACTTCTGACCAACTGGCTATCAGTTGAGGGTTCCCATGATCCCTCTACTCAGGTTGGATAATTTGTTAAAATGATTAACAGAATGGGCGCCTGGGTGGCTCAGTTGGTTAAGCGACTGCCTTCGGCTCAGGTCATGATCCTGGAGTCCCAGGATCGAGTCCCGCATCGGGATCCCTGCTCAGCAGGGAGTCTGCTTCTCCCTCTGACCCTCCTCCCTCTCATGCTCTCTGTCTCTCACTCTCTCTCTCAAATAAATAAATAAAATCTTAAAAAAAAAAATGATTCACAGAACTTAGGATGGCACTTTACTTATATTTACCTGTTCATTGTAAGGGATGCAACTCAGGAATAGCCAAATGGAAGATATGCATTGGGTAAGATATGAGGTGGGTAGTACAGGGCTTCCACGCCTTCTTCTAGAGCACTGGTCTCTCAGAACCCTGATGTGTGGTTGGAATTTATGGAGAGATTTTATGGAGGTTATTAGGGGATTTTATGGAGGTTTCATTATAAGCACGATTGATTAAATCATTGGCCATTGGCGATTAACTCAATCTCCAGCTCCTTTCCCCTCCTTAGAGGTCAGGGGTGTGGTTAAAAGTTCTAACTCTCTAACCATGTTTTTGTCTTTCTGGTGAACAATCCCTATCATGAAGCTATTTAGGATCCCAGCTACCAGTCATCTCATTACCATACAAAAGATACTCGTCTCACTCCAGAGATTCCAAGAGTTTTAGGAGCTGTGTACCAGGAACTAGAGACAAAGATCATTATATATTTATCACAAACACCCTGAAAAAGGCCAACTTTGCTCCTTGTTGTCCCCTCCTCCCTCCTACCACCATAATGGTGTCAGAGAAGACCGAGTGAGGAGCTAGGATTTTCATTCCCGCTCCATGATAATGAGAAGTCTCTCCAACATGTCAGTGAAGGCCTTGTGAGGATCATGCAGTTTGGCACTACCTGGAGATAATGAGATATTTCTCCTTCTCCCCTTCCCTGCTTATATCAGAGGGCAAGAGTTGGCAGCTACAACTTTCACCATCATCCACTGTTGGTAAGGTTTCTCTTCCAATGATAGTGTCAGTGGAACTCACAAGGAGAGCAATAATGCCGGGGTTGGGGGTGGGGGATGTAAACCAGGGTGAGATCAGTGAAATCTCACTGCCGCCTAACAGTAATGGATCACTTCTCCTGGCAGTCAAGGGAGACTAACTGGGGAAACTGGACTTCTCCCTTGAAAATAATAAAGCTTCTTCTCCCTTTATCTTCTGAAATAGATACAAGTAAGATCCAAAGTTTATTAGCATAACTGCCTAAATGTCCAGGATATAATTGAACATCACTGGTCATACCGAGAGTCAGGAAAACCTAATTTGAAGGAGAAAAACAATCAATGGACACCAACACTGACATGACTCAGATATCTAGAAACCTCTGAATTTTAAAGCAGTCATCATAAAATTGCTTCAACGAGTAATTACAAACATGCTTGAAATTTTTTAACAATAGAAAAGTCTCAGCAAACAGGTGATATAAAGAATAATCAAATGGAAATTTTACAATTGAGATATATGCATAACCAATAACAAATTCAGCGGATTGTCTCAGAAGAATGGAAAGGATAAAAGAAAAAGACCAATGAATTTGAAGATAGAATGTTAGAAATTACCCAGTGTAAACAACATAAAGAAAATACAATGAAAAAAAGAAAAAAGAATAGGACCAGGATCTAGGACCAGAGATCATAACAAAAGATCTAACATTCATGTCACTGAAGTCCCAGAAGAAGAGGAGAAAGATGGTGGGGCTGAAAAACTAGTCAAAGAAATCATGCCTGGAAATTCCCCAAATTTGGCAAAAGACATGAACCTGTGGATCAAAAAAGCTGAGCTAACCCCCAAGACACATCAAAATCCAATTCCAGAAAACAAAATTAAAAAAAAAAATCTTGAAGGCAGTAAAAAGGAAATGACTCCTTACCTTAGGCGGGAAACAATTTAAATGACAGTGGATGTCTCATCAGAAATTGTGGTGGCTAGGAGAAAGAGTCACAATATTTTTCAAGTGGTAAAGAAAATAACTACCAACCCCAAATTCCGTTTCCACCAAAATTATCCTTCTAGGAATGAAAGAAAAATGATGACATTCAGCTGAAGAAAAACTAAAAGAATTCATTGCCACCTAATTTACCCTAAAAGAATGGTTAAAGGAGTTCTTGAAATACAAAGGAAATTATAAAAGAATTTGGAACATCAGGAAGAAAGAACAATAAAAAGATAAAAAATCATGTTTAAATATACTAGACTTTCTCCTCTTAAATTTCCTCAACTATGGTTGATGGTGGAAGCAAAAAGTACAACATTGTTTGATATGGTTCTTACTGTATGTAGAGGAGTTATTTAAACAATTATACTATAAATTAGGAAGGGTAAAGGAATAAAAGAGGTAAAGTTTCTACACTTCACTCCAACTGGCAAAACACTGACACCAACAGACTGTGATAAGTTATACATACACAACGTGATGCCTCAGAAATCACTAAAAAAAGTCCAGCATGTTTGTGATATGTTAAAAACAACAACAAACAAACAGGTAAATCAAAATGGATTCTAAGAAATACTCAAGTAACTCACAGAAGTCATAGAAAAGGAAAGAGAGAAACAAGCAAAAAAAACCCCAGAGAAAACAAAAACAAACTGAAATGTCAGGGTTAAGCCCATAATATCAATTATTACATGAAATTTAAATGATCTAAAAACACCAGTGAAAAGCTAGAGATAGCAGAGAACATAAAAACCATTTTCCAACGTATATGAAAGGGTATTATGCTGAGTAAAAAAGCCAAGCTCATAAGATCACATACTGTAGGATTGCCTTTACATAACATTCTTGAAATGACAAATTGTAGATATGCAGAACAGGTGAGTGGTTGCCAGGGGTTGTGAATGTGGAGGGCGGCGTAGTTAATGACTATGAAGAGGTCGCGCAAGGGAGATCTTTGGGGGGAGTGGGGTTGGAAAAGTTCTGATCTCCATTGCTATGACTATAAAGAATTAAGAACTAACAGCTACAATGAGAGTATAACAATCTACACAGGATAAAATGGCTTAAAACTATATATACATATTGTGTCAATGTCAATTTCCTAGGGTTGATGCTCTACTCTATATAGTCATGTAAGACGTCACAATTGAAGGACACTAAGCAGTGATCGCTAGATTGCTCTGCACAGCCTTGGCAACTTCCTGTAAATCTAGCATTATTTAAAAATAAAATGTTAAAAAACAAACAAGTGATTTGACAGTCCCTCCTCCAGGTTTTATTCTAGAGGGCCGAGGGAGAAGCACAGACAGCAGCACAAGCACACAGGACGGTGAGCCACACTGCCGCAGAGGCCACCATTATGAATGATTAAATGACATCTGTGTCAGTTGTCAGTTTATTGCCTCTCAGCTCCCCCAGTGTAGTCTTCAATATATGCTCCTTGATAAAATACTGAATTCCTTAAACTGTTTCTCCTTTAAAGTGCATACAATATTTAGCTTTCTCAGTAGAGGGCGCTGGAGGGTCAGTACAGAAGGAAGAGGCTTTCTGCAATTTCCTGCAACGGTGGGTGTCCAGGGTTGTATGGTGTGAGAACATCCAGGGGAGCCTGCCCAGCCACAGGGATAGAATGATTCTCTATCTTCTATGATCTTACAGCCTTGGTCTGAGGTTAATCTTTCTACAGCTTTCTCAACGTGGAAGGAAATCCTCTAGCTGCCATTAAACTGGAGGCTGTCACAGAAAGCAGCAGTTGATCCTGCAAGGCTGCCTGGTGCCCAGGAGATAAACACAGATCTGCTGCTCCCTCTGCCAGCCTCTAGAGAGCCCCTGCGCTCTGAATCCCTCTTGCCAGGAGAGGTGCTAGGGTTCCCAATGCGTGGCCTTGCCACCAGTTGCTGATCCCCTCTCCAGTGTGCACCCTGGAGGGTGGCCTCCTACTTCCTAGAAACTCCAGAGCACCTCCAGCCTGTCTAAACCAGCAAGCTGCTCTGCTCTCCGGGTGCTGACCCACACCTTCTCCAACGAAGTCTGAACCCTTTGTAAATTTGCCCTGCCTTGGTTACTCTTCCTCAGCCCGAGGATACCCTAAAATGCTTTCTTATATATTATGGTTACACTTTTATGGTGGTGGTTATTCCTTTATATTAAATTTTTCCCGTTTAACCTGTTGTGTGGTTGTATGTCCTGATTGGACCACCCTGCTATAACACTCTTGCTTGATAAGAGAGGTTTACTATCCAGTTCCAACAGGAGGTTATAAGGATGCATGTTTTCAGTATTGTCATGATAATGCCTGCCACTGTTCCCCTAATTAACAAGTGTGATGTGTAATGTGCGGTTGGTGGTAACTCTTTCTCATACTCCTTCGGGAATGACAACCAACTTGACAGAGGGCAGCATTTTCCTAAAACATGACAGCAAGAATTATCTAGACAAATGACATTTAAAAAATGTAATATCCATCCCCTTCTAAAGAGAACTACAATGTGAACTTCCACATTAAAATTTGGGAAAAATCAGAGAAAAAGAAGCCCAAGTAATTCAGTGTTGTTCTAAACTTATTTAACGAGAGAATCTTTTATTGTAAACTGCCCTTAACATCCTCAGGTGTTGTCTTCCATCAAAGTCATTTTGATAAATGTTAACATAAAGCAAAAATCACTATAAAAGGCAAGCCTCAGATTCCTTCCTTCCTAGTATGTGTGTGTGTGTGTGTGTGTGCGCGTGCATACACACCTATATATTAGCAAAAATTGATTATTCATCTCATCTAGTCATGAATTTTGACAAGTTTTTTTAAAGTATTTATTATATTTAACATTATATTTTTATTTTATTAAAAAAAACCGCTGACATCTGTGAAAGGCCACATGATAAGCTGAAACATTTATATAGAAAATGAAGACCTTCCCAGCATTCGGGAGATTGCAGAGTCAAGTCAGAATCTGGATATATATGAACTGAGGGAGATAACTGTATATTTTATAAAACAAGGGTCATTTAATTAAAAAAAAACTAACTGAGTTGAAATAAAGATGCCCAGAGGCCACACAGGTGATCTCGCTGTAACCATGCTGCAATGGTCACCAGTTGGCTACAGCATCTTCTTTCACACTCGATGAGACAGATGTTGATTGGTGTAGGATTTACTTCTGTTCACACACCCAGAGGCCTGCTGCTGGGTGCGCAGGGGCCACCTGCCACCTCAGGTAGCCTCCCAGGTGAGCTGTGCTCAAGAACGACTAGAGTGCAAGAATTCTGGACTTCGCTTTTCTCTGTCAAGTGAGTGTCTTCTCGAAGTTAGGATATCACTCTGTCAAATCACTGAGACTGAGGTTGTAGCAAGGTAGACGGAGGTAAGATAAAACTGAAAAATGCCCATAGAAACTACAAGATTCACTGATATCTTAACAAGAAAGCATCAGGGCATAACACAGCCGATGTTGGCATTTCCCCAGAAATGCACGCTGTTTTGCACTGTGACAAATGGCATACCAAACGTTTTGGTTTAACCTAAGTAAATGAGCTCTGCGTTTTTCCTTGCTTAGGGGATGGTTTTGGTCATGTGAGTGATTTTTCAAAAAAGATTCCCCTCCATCATTCCTCTCTCTCTAAGATTTAATCCCTCTGTCCTTTTAGTCCCATGCATTATTTCCTCTCCTCCCACAGGACCTTTGCAAACGCTCTTCCTTCTGCCTCAGTACTCCTCCCTCTCCTGTTCCACTCTCTCCTACTGCTAATGACTCAGAGAAGCATTCCTGACTTATCAAAGATGTTATAGCTTATTATTTAATAAATGTCCAAGGTGATTTTGAGGAAGGTGATCTGAAATCCATACTTGGAGAAACACTAATAAAGACAGCAACTGTTTGCATGGAGTGACAGATATAAAATCCGACCAAGACTTTGTATCTATGTACGAACTGATATTCACATTAGGATTCCAGGGCCTTGAGTTAATGTTGCTGCCAGGTGATCTGCTAGCTCCTGTGAAAGAGTATCAGGTGTGTAGAGGGAAACGTTTTCAGATGGGAAAGAAAAGCCTTATCTAAAGGCTAACAAATTTGTGTTAAGTTGCCAATGTATTAAAAACTGGCTTCTCACAAAACTGTTCTCGTATGGTGCGATCTCTGTAATTCTAAGAATTACCTCTTGCCTCTATGATTGTAACAGGGAGCTTATTTCTAATTATAATAATAATGTAAGGTTTGTGCCCCATATCATAAAACAACAAGAACAACAACGATTGAACACCAATGTGTTCAAAGAAAAATTAAGTCTTTGAGGGACTCATGGTGCAAAGAAAAATTACCAAACGCTTTCCTGTTCTACTGAAATTCCAAGTCAAATTTTAAACAAGCTTTGTAAATAATCTCATCTGGTTGATTTATTAAGACTTCTTGTAAATCATAAGTCTTGTTTCTCGTATTCAAAGACATGCTTTGGCAGACTTTTCTACTAAGAGTGTTTCAAGTTTAAAGCAGAGTTAGTTATCAACTTGAAACACATTCCCAAATAGAAGAAACAGGATTATCACAGATGATAGCAAGTGAAAAGTCCTAAACAGCCTGGTTGATGGCAAGAGTGACAAAGTGCTAACACCTTTGGCCTACATTTCCAGAAAGGGAAATTTATCCTAAAGCAAAAATTTAATAGAAGAACAGTCTTTCTATGCAAAGGTACCACGCAGCATTCTTAAAGTCATTTAAAAAAAGGAAAATCTTAAAATTCAAAGCAAGAGGGATGCTTTATTCCATTACAGGACTGCCACCCAATGCAGCTATGTAGCCATCTGAATTAGTAAATCTGAAGATGACATAGAAATGTTAAAATAAATTTACAACATAACCTTAAGCACAGAAATGCACAGAGGGGAATGTATTCCATTATTTCAAAATACATGCATGTGTTTAAGAACTGGAAGCATCTGGAAAAATGAAAATAATCGTGTTTATGTATTGGGATTTGAGGCAACTGGCTTTTCTACACTTTCAAAGAAAAAAAAATACCGTCTTCAGCAGCATTAAACTGTCTACCACCTTTCATGGAACAAAAACATAATGCCTTTTACAACAATTATGGATGCTTTTGTAATATTTTTAAATTTCTCACCCATTACTCTAATAATTATAGCATCAAATTCCAATATTCTCAGTTTTCACTAAGCAGAGAATGACCATTGAAGGTAATTTAAACCCAAGAGTCAGTTTACTGCAGTCATCTCTGTTTTAAATTACAGCACCACCAAACCCTCACCAGAATCAGCATGTGATCCCTTTTTCCCTCTGGTGGTTTATGTATGAGTATATACATATATATCATTTATGATATAATACCTGAGCCCGATTGCAAGTGATGTCATTTTTATTGCTTCCTTTGCTTTAAAATCAAGTAACTAGTCACAAGTCATTTCAGAAAAGAATACAAACTCAGCTCCAAAATTTGAGAAGTCTCCTCACTGTATTCCCTATAGCAGCCTGGATGGAAAGCCTTTCGCCAGATGCAAACAGTGGAGTTCTTTAGGGACTTATTTAATGTTGTTTCACACTTATCTGATCATTTACTATTTATTTTGAAGTTCTGAAAGCATAGCACACTGCAGAGGGTCTAGGATGCAAGACAGAGCTGTTTTGGACCATTATTTCAGTCATAAATCAATTTTTTTGTGTGTGTGAAAAATCACCAGACGCCTATCTCCTGCCTGTCTCCATTCACATGATTTCTATCAGTTTCTACATGTTCTCTTTTCCCAACACCCACCATCCTCTTAAACATTGCATCTCGGAGATGAGAGCATCTCCTGAAAGCCCTTTAAACGTGACTATAATATGAAAAAAAAAAATCAGATATAATTTAGCAATTTTCATACCAACTAAAGTTAGGAAACTTTTTTGTTAATCAAAATGAAGGCTCTACCAACTTAAGAATGAAAGAGACATCAAAGTGGAATAAAAATGTACTGTGGGACAGAAGTGTTCTTAGTGGACTTCTCATCTTTGGTAAGTACAGTTATATGCCTGGAAGGGAAAAATATTTTGAAATATAATGCTAGCTTCCTTTAAAACAGTAGCTAATGATCCCAACAAGATGACAGAACATGAAAAGACTGTGGGGCATATCAAGGTTAGCAAGCTGTAGTTTCAAACTACAAAACAAAAGGTTTCCAAGAACCTGCCAAATTTGTGTTGTCACTGAGCCAGATTCCCTGCCAAGGAAATACTCAGTCTTACAACCATAGAAAGCAAGTTAAGGTTAGGGAAATCATTAAACTAGCACCTTCCCAAAAGAGTAAGTATCCCAAATGTTAAAATTATAAAACTAATATTAGTGTGATTTAATTTATTTTTCTGTTTTGGTTACTTTTCCAATTATCAAGCATTTAGTATTTTGGTTGTGATTGAAAAATACTCTCAGGCAACACTCCTTTTTTCAGAGAAAATATCCTAAAGGTAATGACTAAAAATGTTTGTAAAAAAAATTAATTGATATTTTTTTGGAGGGAAATTTTAATTAGTTTCGGCAGATAGTTGCTGAACATCTATCTACCTGATAAGAATGTGAAAGAAATGAGTTAAGAGTTTCAAAGGGATGGCATTTTCAATATTAAAAAAAACAAAAACCATAACTAACTAAAGCTTTAATATTAAATGTTGCCAATTCCATTAATTTTTCTGGTTCTTTTAGCCTCATCAAAACAGATTTTCAATGAGTTTTCCTTCTGAAAATGTACCCAAAATTAGTACATTACTTAATTTGCCACTAGTAAGATGCATGCATGATTCATATACACGGAGATAAAGATAGGAATAATGCATTTGCTTATTTTTCTTTTTTATCTCCTCATTCACATTTTTAAAGCAAACTGACAAAACACCTTGCTAAGACAAGTTATTACAAGAATTTATGAAGTTGTAGATTTGCAATAAATTTTTCTTACCGCCATGTCCTTTTCTGTCAAGTTCCTGTCCTGTGACTCTGCTACCACAGTTACATATCCATTAAAGGAAAACACAAATTTAACAGTTCTTTAACTCACTGATCTCATCTAACTAATGAACGTCAAGCATGATGGACATACGTTGCTAGATAGCGGTTACAAGACACCAAATCTCTCATAGCTAGCTCTGAGAGCTACATTATTTAGTAAGTCATGCAAGAGAGAAGTGCACTTTCGACCATAACCCCTGCTTGTGCGGGGTACTCAGCTTACAAGTTTTACCAGGTAAAGGCTGACTGAAATGGCTTTTGTCTACAAATTCTATAGAACAAAAACCCACGCTCAAAGGACGGATCTTGCAGCATCCCAGGAAACTGTCTGCAGGATGTGGATAATTAGTATGTAATAAAAGAAGATATTCATTAAACGTTTTATGGATTATCCCAAGCAGGCTGGGTACCAGACAATATCTGCTATTTAGCACAGAGCTGATGTTCTGTCACATAGGTAAGCTTCTATCACTCTCATATACAGAATACATCTGTAGGAAAACAATCATCCAAAACTTGCTCTTGTGGTGTTTAGAATATGAATCTCAATGTTAATAATGAAATGAAAAGTGAACTTTTAGAGTTTACCATGGGAAGCTGCCAAAGAATTAGAAAAGAGAAGTCCTGCCTTCAAGGATTTACAGCCTGTCAAAAGCACTGCTTCTTACCTTTATTGCATACCAACATCACCAGAGATGCTGTTACCACTGTAGATTCCCAAGGCCCTGAGTGGGGAATTCCAGATTCGATAGGTCTGGAATGTGGCCTGCGAATCTGACTTCTTACAAGCACCACAAGTGATTCTGATTCCTGAAGCCCATGGGCCCCACATTTTAAAACTCCTCTGCTCGGGTGCCTGGCTGGCTCAGTTGGTTGAGCATCCAATCTTGATCCTGGCTCAGGCTGTAATCTCAGGGTTGTGAGATTAAGACCCACATCAGCCTCTGCGCTCAGTCAGAAGTCTGCTTGGGATTCTCTCCCCCGCCCCCTGCTTCTGCCCCTCCCCCTGCTTGCGCATGCATGTGCTCTCTTTCTCTAAAAGAAATAAATCTTTAAAAATACTCTGCTACATCAACAGAAATATCAGTGAACTAAAGAAGGTACATTAGCGTTCATTAATTCAATAAATGCTTATGATAGCTTGCTATGGGAGAAGTACTATGCTAAGTACTTATAACACATTTATAAAAATAACTTGTAATAATAGTGAAGATACAGAAAATAAGTGTTGGTGAAGCTATGGCAAATTGGAAACCTTGTATATTGCTGGAGGCATATAAAATGGTACAGCTGCTCTGAAAGACAATATGGTGTTTCCCCCCAAAATTAAATGTACAACTATGATGTGATCCAATGATTCTACTTCGGGGTATATACCTGAAAGAACTGAAAGCAGGAACTCAAACAGATATTTGTCTACCTATGTTCATAGCAGCATATTCACAACACTCAAAAGGTAGAAGCAGCCCAAGTGTTCATCAGTGAATGAATGGATAAACAAAATGTGGCATATACACACAATGATATATCATTCAGCCTTAAAAAGGAAGAAAATTTTGGCACATGCTATTACATGGATGAAACTTGAATATGTTACACTAGGCAAAATAAGCAGTCACAAAAGGACAAATATTGTACGACTTATATGAGGTACCTAGAATAGTCCAATTCATAGAGACAGAATACTGAATAGTCATTACCAGGGGCTGAGAGGGGAGGAGAATAGAGAGTTAGTGTTTGATGGTTCCAGAGTTTCAGTTTGGGATGATGAAACAATCCTGGAGATGGACGGTGGTGATGCCTGCACAGTAATGTGAATGTTCTTTAAAAAAAAAAAGATTCTTTTTTTAAAGATTTTATTTATTTGACAGAGAGAGAGAGAGAACAAGCAGGGGAAGCAGCAGAGGGAGATGGAGAAGCAGGCTCCCTACCAAGCAGGGAGCCCGACATGGGGCTCAATGCCAGGACCCCGGGATCATGACCTGAGCCAAAGATGCTTAACTGACTGAGCCACCAGGTACCCCCAATTTTAACTAGACTGCATGCCTAGCGTGGAGTCCAACTCAGGGCTTGAACTCAAGACCCTGAGATCAAGAGTCAGACGCTTAAATGACTGAGCCACCCAGGTGCCCCGAAGTGAATGTACTTAATGCCACGGAACTGCACACTTAAAAATAGCTTAAGTGATAAATTTTATATGTATATTTTAATAAAAAAAGTCATTGAAAATCATAGAAAGAGTAATCATGAAGTGTAGAAAGTACACGTGAAAATTTATTGTGATAACATAGGCTTCTTGGTGGAGATAAATTTTTTTGTATGTGGTGTTGAAGGCAAAGGGACCCGATCCCTAGTGCCTCCACCATCGTGACAGCCACCCTCCAACACAAATATGCACAAATCAAGGGGAATACAAATATTATCCTATCTCAAATATGTAGAATCAGATGCCACTTAAATTCTGTAAGTAAGGACACAAATGGATATATAAAGAACTTAGGTAAGCGACAATAAAATCAAAATCACCTTCTTATTCAGTAAGCGAAGAGACAACAGAGAAATAAGAATGCATGATAGTACACACATGCTGCGTATGGAGTAGTAAAAAACGAGGACTCAGTGCTTGGAGATTGTTGCCCTAGATTTTTATTTGGCCACCACACATAGCCTTGAGTTTGTTTCCTTGGGCATAAAATGTAACTGATAATACTTTCCCTGACCTGAGATAGTTGTATAGATCACTTCTAAAAAAGAATATATGAAACTTCAAAAGTTTTGCACAATATCAGAATAATGTCTTTATGTGGTAGCAGACATTCAACAGAGATTCGAGTACAACATTAAAACCAACCAAAACATATTTGAAATTTTCCTAAATTTATCAATTTTTAATTTACAAAATTGAATTAATTTTGAATTTTGTGAAGACAAATTATCGATTAAGGATGGATTTGATTTTTAGAAACAGTTCAAATTAAAGGATTAAAATGGGATTAAGTGGTTATGTTTTCAGGAAACTTCCAGAAATCCTGAGATGAAGACCAGCTATCCAGAGTGGCAAATGCACATCTGAAGATATTATCACTTGGTCTATCAGGGTCTTGGTTTCTTTATACATACATAAATTGGATGGTCCTTTCAGAGTTTTGGGTTCAAAGAATATGCCCGGTATATCCCTGAATGACATAGTGATAGTAAAAAGTTTATAAATTCTTCACCTTCACATTTTTAGGAAACCTTCAGTGTGAGAGGTGAGTCAAAACACTCTAGGTCCCACTTTGGGAAATGGATTCAGGTGGTGAGGGTCCACAGTCAAGTGTCCCTGACAGAGGTCATAAAGTATCCACAGTCAAGTATCCCTGATCGCTACTCAGGATGAGGCTGCTGTCAGTCCTTGGGGAAAAGATGCACTTTCAGGAAAGTGTGTCTCATCTATTCCTGTGGTCAAAGCTGTCCACAATGGTTTGATCCAGAGTTCGTAACAGGTACACAGTCCTCTGCTCTGTCCAATGCAGTCGAAGCTCATGCCCACTTGCAGCAATGCTTTGGATGGATGTCATTCTCAAGAATTATTCTCATTAGCACATGACCCCGAGAACAACTCTGTTTACACATAGAGCCACTTCCCACAGTAAAACCCAGCCTATGGCTCTTGGGCCAGGACTGGTTTCAGCAAGATTATCCCAAAGATTTCCTTTCCTCCAGGGACTCCCTATATTTAGAGGTGTATCAGTTTTTCTCAAAAAAAAAAAAAAAAAAAAAAAAAAAAGAAAGAAAGAAAGCATTTTCAAAACATAAATGGGATGATTCACCTTGAATTCCAGATTCTAGTGACATAGCTCTTAGACCTTCCCAAGGTTCTTTCTTGCTGAGGGAGGGTGCTCTCAATGAGCTCTTCACCTACACTGTAGTGAACATGGGCACTTCTCTAGCTAATGAGAAAAACAGGGTGAATATGTGGCAGGACACCCCTCTAGTCAGATTTGCCATGACTCACTCAATAAAACAGGGGCTATATCTATAATTTACAAATTGTGTTCTGCACGGGAACTGAGTGTCCTGTGGAGGGGCCCGTGAGACCTGGGGAAGATATTAGCCTCTGCATAATGAGACAGCATGGCATGTCAGTAAAGAAGAAAGAATCATAGCAAATAAGTGAGCCCTTCATGTGTTGCCGGGAAAACACCCCCTTTCAAATATATTTTATTAGAACCTCTTTCAGCCCTTTTGAAGATTGCTAACTTAGAATTGTAAGGTGAATGTTTCTGTCTGTACTGAGCATCCTGAGCTCCTGTCAGTCCCACCTGGGTTTGGCCAGGCCTCTCCTCCCACAAGATTGTCTTCACTTCTAAGAGAAGCTGAAATTCTAATATGTTTAGTGTGTGGCGGTCTTCAGTCTCTGGCTGATGAGCATTCCTCTTTCTGCCTACAACTCAAACCTTAGTAAATAATAGGGTCTTATTTTGAGTCTCTTGCTTATTTTTTCCAAAATATAACAGGTGTCTGGAATATTTTATATATATATGAATTAATTTTAAAAAATCATATTATGACTGTAATATTTAGAATTTAATGTACTTCTTAACATTTGGGAATCCATTACCTTTCATATAATTACAAATTATAGAAATCCCGCCTCAGTGACTTAAACAGAAAACCATATAATGGTAGTTTCACACACAAATGAATTCAGAAGTAGTCCAGGATAGGTTATACCACCAGCCTTTCCTCATCAACCTTAGCATGTGGCTTCCATCCTTAAGTTTACAAAAAAGCGGCCACATTCCTAAAAATTGCAACCATGTTCTAAGAAAAAAGAAAGTGGAAAAGCCATTGGTGAAGCTATTTTCTGTTCATTTTCTCCTCAGAAACCCCTGACTACATCTCAGTGGCCAGAACGATGTCCCACAGTCAGTTCCATTTGCAAGGGAACCTGGGAGATTAAGCCTTTTTCTTGGGCATATTGTCACCCCAAGTAAAACTGTGTTTCTCTTAGTAAGAAAGACAAATAATTGTGTAGTCTTGAAGCAGTATCTGTCACAATGTTTTAGCACAAATACATCTACGATGCTATAATTCTATGCTTTTATATGTTATTTAAAGGAAATAGAAAAAAATAGTGCCCTGTCAGAAGTTATCTAAAGAGGAAGTTTGTGTAGGAAATCTATGGAAGAGATAATGTTTTTTTAGGAAGATCTTACATTTTTTCTAGATGCTCCAATTTTGCAGATGTTCCCTCTTGGCTGCCTAGGAACCTGTTGGGTTACTCCAAATAACCTTGACTTCCTGGGTACACACGTAAATAGATTGAGTTCTAGAAGAATTTGTCTGCACTGTGCCCTATCAGATCCAGATTCTGCTCATTATTTTGGAACTAATAAGTTAATCTGCTATAGATGCATTAATAGGTGTTATTAAGTTAGCTATTATCATTTTTTTCCTACAGATTTCTGGAGATATGCTTTAACTCAAAGACTGTGAATTTGAAACTGGGGGTGATATTTGTTAGTTATATGATTGAAATATACATTAAACATCACTTAACTTAGGTTCCATATGGATAAAAATGAGCATAACATCTAATTCAAAGTCTTTTGTGAGGGTTTAAGACATTTGGCATTATTACGGAGTGATCAAGTACACAGAGTCCACATTCAGACCGACTGGCTTCAAACTCCTGCTCAACCACCAGTATTTATATGACATTAGATGCATTATTTAAACATCTAAGCATTAGTTTCCTCACCTAAAAATTGGAATGATAATAATACCTCCCAACAAAAGTCTTATGAGCTGAATAAAGTAAATGAAATCATGTCTATTAAGAACTTAACATAGACCTGGTAGGGAGTAAGTGTTCAGTGCATATTAGCTTTTATTAGCAGTATTTAAGTGTAGTAATTGACATCCAAAAAGTGCTTTAAAATATCAGTTATCTTATTCTACAAACCAAAAGTACCACAGTTTTGGGGATAATTTAATTTTATATATTTTAAGCTAGATATTATTTTGAGTTTATTAAAAATCTTTCTCCTCAGAGAATTTAATCACATCTAACTAACCATGTAACTTTTATTCTGTCTTTCTAATAGATGTTATTCCAGTCTAGAGAGTCTCACATGTAATTGTTACAATGATATATTATTCAGGACAATGTTGCCTTTTTTGTTTGTTTGTTTGTTTCTGTTTTTTGGATAAATGAATCCAAGGGCGGAAATACATTGTAGCATAGTAAATCTTACATGTTTAACCAATGAATTTTACTACATAAAAAGGACTATAAATTGTATAAACAGATGCCAGTTAGCCAGCCTTCAAATGGGAAGTTTCATAAGACTTATTTGAAAGCTTAAAATACAGGATAGCTATGATATGTGGAAAAGATATAGAGTGTGATATAGGATTCTATTGTAAGACTAATTTTATAAACTGGTTACATTGAACTTCAAGTTCTGGTGGCTTAAAACTTTTTTTTCCCCCCAAGAATTTGCCAAAGTCAATGAAGAACAATTAACAGCTCAAAATCTTTTAATTTAAAAAGGACTTGGGGATTCAACTATATTAGAAAGACTAAATGCAGTACTTAGTGTGTTTCTTTTTCCCACCCTGGGAAGATTAAGGGGAAAAAAAAAAAACTAAAAATTATCAGACCTATTCATCATCACTTTTTACTTGGAAACGTACTGAAACATATCATCAAAAAATCAATTTGCAAGCACCTAGAAAATCATGGGTACCGGGTAAAATCTGCTTGACACTGTAAAAAATAAATTCTGTCAAATCAACTTAATTTCCATCTATGACAAAGTGACAAGAACAGTGGGTGCAGAGAACTTGACAGACAAAATAGATCCTGGCTTTTGGTCAGGATGTAGAGTCCGTTCCACATAATCTATAGAAAAGATACAGTTTGGGTGTCACGTCATCTTTTTAAGCTCCTATTAACCACTGTGGTTAATATATCTGGGAATGATACTCAATTGGAACAGTGACAAATAGAGTAACTAGTATGACAAAGAGATGATAAAGTTCAAGACCAAACTATTACAGGGCTGATTCTGATAGTTTTCTTATAAAAACATTAAATGTAAAAACAAAACAAAAAAACCATTAGATGTTAAAATACATTAAAATGTATTAGAATTAAAACCAAGCAGGAATCACCATCACTTTGCTGCTTCTTCTTAAGTCATACCTTTTACAATCACTATGTTCTCTTCTTGACTTCATTCATGCATTTAATAAATTATAAGGGTCAAACTAAAGATTCACAACTGGACTTGGTATACAGAATGATAATGTCCATGTAATGTTGGAATGGGATCATTCTTTGAGCTTCTGGGGTTTGGAGGAGAATAGTTCAATGGCATGGAACCAGATGTGTCACTGAATCACTGCTTCTACCCAGTGGGGGATCCATTTTACATGTGATCCCAAGAGTTTCTTTCCACAAGAAGAGTTTAACGCATCCCTCTCATTTCCAAAGCCTCAGGATATTTAGCAAAATGAAAACAGCATGCTCAAGCCAGAGAAAAGTCCTACTTTTGTGAAACATTAGTAGTTCCTAAGCAGTAAGTCAGAAATCTGAGTATGTATTAAAATATCAAACCACATGATAAAAGTATTAAGGTGAATTTTGAGGAATCATATTAGCAGATGTTATTTGCAAACTGTGCTAAAAGGACCTGATTTCAATACTGGACATCTCAGCCTAGACAATTTAAGTTCCTAAGAGCAGAGACAGATAAACATAGCAAGGCTTGTAAGAGTAGTGCATACTAGGCCAACAATAGAATCTTTCCTTAGACACGAACTTGAAAATAATTCTCATCTTATATGCCAACTCTAATTTATAGTGGCTAGACTTACTATAAAGAGTGTTATGATCAGCATGTGAACCAGAAGTACACTGACTCTTTGATTTGATTGGGTGGGACACTTTGCCCTTTTCTCATAATGACTAAGTTTATATCAGAGCCTAACTATAGTATTTATATTTGTGCAATAAATCCAGAGGAAGTAATCATTCTTGAACATCAATTTATTCATTTTCAACTAGGCATCTGTATCTTCCTTAGGACTTAAAGACTTTCTTCAGGTATTGTTGCGAATATTTGATTTGTGTAAACCAACCTAAGTGCTGAAGTCCTGATTTTAATATGCAGAATGTGCAACCAGGACCTTTTAGAGAACCGCATTTTAACGAGATTAATTTTGGTTGAGCTGTGATAATTAATCTCATCTAAACAATTATTTATGGTTGAACTTCTACTGTATCTATAAATGGACCCTTCAGACTAGGCTGGAATGTTACCAAAAACGATTCACTTTATTCATTCATTCATTCATTCACTTGACACAAACTGATACTCAGTTACGTGCTAGAAAAAAGTTACCAGACATTGGATTAAAACCCATGCTGTCTTTGTCCAGGATCTTATAGTCTGGTGAGAAATTCCAATTAATTAATCTTTAACTTAATTCATTAACATTAATTCAAAGTCTCTGGCAGTGGTGCTATAGAAATACAGAATGGGGAATTTGCATTAGCTCTGATTTTAAAAATGATTTCTTACATCAACCCCAAATATCCCTGTAATCCCCCCCCCAACCCCTGCTGAGTATGTTCTAAGCCTTAGGGCCATTACAGAACAAGTCTAATCCTTCTTCCACATGAAAAACCTTCAAAAATTTGAAGAAAATTCTTATTATTAGGTCCCCTAAATCATCTTCTATCCAAGCAACCATCCCCAAATGTATCTTACTAGAAATGGTCTTAATTCTCCCAAACATCTCAGCTGTAACCTATCACCTATAATCAGAACTAATCATGCATTCTCTTAGCATTTGTTTCTCTTTCTTCCTTTAGTAGACTAAGAAATCTTCAAAGAAAGTTAATATTTTGATTCATTTGTGGTCTCATGCACATTTTGTGCAGGGCCAAAATCAATAGATTTTAATGAACATAAAGGAAAAAATTTCAATATCTAGAAAGCAAATATAGACTATCAGGGACTTTTTACAAGTATAAAGGATTACAGTGGCCAGTAAGATTCTTAGAGATATAATGACATATTGAAATCTTAGGAATTCCTTTTTTTTTTTTTTTTTTGCAAATGCCATGTTTTTTACTAGTCATTTTCTGACTCACTGTAGACTGTAACATAAAGAAGTGATATTCAAATATATAAAATATTTAACAACTAATATCACAATCCTTAGTATTGAAGCAAGATCTTGGAAGCCCTTACTGCATTTGGGGAAGTTGTGGGAGTCTCAGGGAGAGCCAGAGGTTATTTAAAAACAATTTCAAAATTATTTCAATATTTTAAAAATCATTAAGGCAATAATAGTACACAGTGGCTAAATAACAGCCTTTGAAACACAGACTTTTAGCATTAGAGGTTTTAATGGAAACCCTGTAATCAAATGCCCTTATTGTCCTGGTCATGAGAGGGAAAATGGCCTGTTCAGATTCATACAGTTAGTGAGAAACAGTGGTGGAACAGACCAAGAACAGCCCTGACATTTCCCTCAGCTTATAATCATCAAGAAAGATAACACCCCTACTTCCCATTCTCTGCGGGAAGGTAGTAGCCTAAATTCAATAATTGCCTATTAGTAAACACAGATGGTCTAATCACACTGACCAATGTCTCCACTAATGGCCGCACCCCCACCCCGTACCTTTCAACTAGCTCACGCCTGTGCCTAAAACTCTCCCACACCTTTGTTTCAGTAGAATTAAGCCCAATCTCCCTCCCCTATTGCAATGGTCTTAAACAATTAAGGAAAATTGTATTCAACTTTTCCAGTGCAATTTTCTGTGACAGAACCTATATCTTCAAAATCTTGACCTCTTTCTATGACACCATACTCCTTCCAGTTGGTAGTTGGAGTTACAAGAGAAGAAAAGAGAAGAACAGAGAAGAAAGATAGCCACCACTTTCCTGGTCCACTATAATATAAATAATACTCCATGGAAAATCTTTTTTAGAATATTGATGTCAAACTTCAGCATGCCTAAGAATTTCTCAGGCTGCTTTTGGACAGATTCCCAAATTATGATTTAGTAGATGTGAGGTAGGGCCAGAAATATGTATTTTATTATGCATCAAATGATCCCTGTCTACAAAGTCTGCTTTAGATTGTAAGTTTGATAAGGAAAAGGGTCATTTCTGTCTTGGTCACCACTCTATCTCCAGTAGCACCTAGCATTCTATAAATACTTGCTGAGTAGATGATTGTTTTTGCTTGAATCTTCTCCAATATAGATACATAATTTCCTTCATGGAAGTCTGATGCTTAAGGCCAGCATTTTATATATTATCTGCTTCATAAATTTGTAAATGCCTGAAGAAATTTTTTGTAGAAAGTAATAAATGCCTTAATAACAGTAGTACCTTGTTTCAATTGCAATTTGCAAAGAAGTTTTCTCATATTTTCTCATTAGATCCTCATAGCCACCCTTTTAAGGAAGCATATTATCTTCCCATTTTGCAGATGAGAATACTAAGTTTCAGAAAGAACTAGTAATTGCCAATTAAAACAAATAACTGATGACAGACAAGAAAGTTCTTTTGGGGACGCCTGGGTGGCTCAGTCGTTAAGTGTCTGCCTTCAGCTCAGGTCATGATCCCAGGGTTCTGGGATCCAGCCCCGCATTGGGCTCCCTGCCCAGCGGGAAGCCTGCTTCTCCCTCTCCCACTCTCCCTGCTTGTGTTCCCTCTCTTGCTGTGTCTCACTCTGTCAAATAAATAAATAAAAACTTTAAAATAAAAAAGAAAGTTCTTTTGACTTTTAATATAGGGTCATGGAGAAAGTTTGGCAAAGAACTCTTTTAAATTCTGTATTCTATTGCTTTAGATCTACGAATGTTTAAAAATAAAAAACATGTATGTTAGATGATTTATTAATAGGGTCATATTTTGCATCTTAATCTTTAAATGAATGTTATAAATTTAAAATTATATTGAAAATACGCTTTGCTTAAATAAATTTATTTAGTGTGCTTTTCTAAGTTTTCCAATATCTTTAAAAGTGTGAGCAACTCCTAGTTTTTTTTGTTTTTTTAAAGATGTTATTTATTTGCAAGAGAGAGAATGAGAGACAGAGAGCATGAGAGCGAGGAGGGTCAGAGGGAGAAGCAGACTCCCTGCTGAGCAGGGAGCCTGATGTGCGACTCGATCCGGGACTCCAGGATCATGACCTGAGCCGAAGGCAGTCGCCTAACCAACTGAGCCACCCAGGTGCCCCAGCAACTCCTAGTTTTTTAAATTTTATTTTTTATTTATTTTTAAAGATTTTATTTATTTATTTATTTATTTAATTTATTTATTTTTAATTTTATTATGTTATGTTAATTACCATACATTACATCATTAGTTTTTGATGTCTGGTTTAAAAGATCACAAGGAGGGCGCCTGGGTGGCTCAGATGGTTAAGCGTCTGCCTTCGGCTCAGGTCATGATCTCAGGGTCCTGGGATCGAGTCCCGCATCGGGCTTCCTGCTCCTTGGGAGCCTGCTTCTCCCTCTGCCTCTCTCTCTCTGTCTCTGTCTCTCATGAATAAATAAATAAAATCTTAAAAAAAAAAATAAAATAAAAGATCACAAGGAGATAACAATAAAAATAAAATTTTAAGGGGCGCCTGGGTGGCTCAGTCGTTAAGCGTCTGCCTTCAGCTCAGGTCATGATCCAAGGGTCCTGGGATCCAGCCCCACACTGGGCTCCCTGCTCAGCAGGAAGCCTGCTTCTCCCTCTCCCACTCCCCCTGCTTGTGTTCCCTCTCTCACTGTGTCTCTCTCTGTCAAATAAATAAATAAAATCTTTAAAAAAAAAAGAAAGTGGAGATAGACAAAAGAATTTGGATTTGAAAGATATTACAGAGTTTATGTTGTATATATGAATTTCAATCTATGTTCAGGTGTGTGAAAAATAAAGATTTATTTATTTGAGAGAGAGCATGAGTGGGGCAGGTGGGGGGGTGGAGGGAGAGGGAGAAGCAGAGTCTCCGCTAAGCAGGAAGTCCGATGTGGGGCTCAATTCCAGAACCCTGGGATCATGACCTGAGCCGAAGGCAGACGCTTAATGACTGAGCCACCCAGGTGCCCCTTAAATTTTATTTTTATTGTTATCTCCTTGTTATCTTTTAAACCAGACATCAAAGAGAAAAATATGAAAAAAATTACTTTCCATTCCCCTATGTACTGTAAAAAGGTTCTAAGGTTAAAAAAAAAATACATCTAGGGGCACCTGGGTGGCTCAGTCATTAAGCGTCTGCCTTCGGCTCAGGTCATGATCCCAGGGTCCTGAGATCGAGCCCCACATTGGGCTCCCTGCTCCGCGGGAAGCCTGCTTCTCCCCCTCCCACTCTCCCTGCTTGTGTTCCCTCTCTCGCTGTATCTTTCTCTGTCAAATAAACAAAATCTAAATAAAAAAAAAAAATACATCTAACTGATGCTGTAGGGTGAATAAAGTAAAAAAAAAAAATCTACTTTCTTCTAATTAAGAATCAAAAAGATTTTTGGAAACATTCAAGTTCTAGTTTATTGCTCCTTTGGTATTGTAGGTCCATTAGCAATTTTTTTCCCAATGAATACACTTAATAACAGTTTCATTTTCTAATAAGTACTACATTATTTTGTACAAAATTTAAGTTTAGACATTTAAAGGTGATCTATAAAGTGGTTCCATATTTCAGTGGAGGAAAGAATACTGGGGGTGTATATGACACTTTGATTTTTGTTAACTCTTATTTCAGAGAATAGTCAAATATATTTCTGAGATTCCAACATAAACCTTCTGTGGAGGGCTTAGATATCTTCTCTATTCCTGAATGTAGCCACTTCATAAAACATTTTTGCATAATTTCCAAGCTTATGAATATTGCACCTAACATTGTTGAAATATGTGCAAACATAGGCCTCAAGAAAAACATGAAAGCTGTAGATGAAGGGGGGAGAAATCCTTCACCAAACTGGAACCAACGGCAATCATCTCAGCATATCAAATATAGTGATATTTGTGATATTAGTGATACAGTGATATTAGTGATATTAAATAGAGTTAAGATTTTATTTTACTAATAAAATGCCCCCTTTGTATGGTTCATTCAACCAAATATGCTTAAGTCTGATTCTAAAAATGTCCTCTCATTTTGTTCTTCTCCTGTATTTCTAGCTAAGCTCACTGAAGAGGCAGTGTGGACCCCTGTCTACAGTTACTTGGACATTTTCCCATTATCCCTCCATAATATGGAGTCCAGCCTTGCCACATCACTGAACTGACACACAGATTCTAACTAACCTCTATGTTATAGTATTCTATGGACACTTTATAATCTTTATTTATCTCATTGAAGATCTCAGTTCTTATATTTTTCCACTTTGCTTTTCTTAAAACCATGAGAATTCTTTTGTGATAAGACCTAATTGCTTTTATTTTGAAAATCATTTTGAAAACTGATCTGTGAATTACCAAGCATTTGAATCATTCATGCTAATTACTAAGCAGTGCAAACTATCTATGTGTAAAATAAACATATTAACAAATAGTCCTGATGTGAAGGACAGGATGGTATCTACTAATTTCTCTGAAAAATCTTTGCATTGAAAGGGTCAACATGTAGTTGGCATAGCTCTGTGATAGATCAGCATTCCCTCAAACTTTTTTGGCCATTTGTTCAACTTGTTTATCATATTTATACTGTATATCCTCACTTTGAAAAACCTGCTTTTAGTAGGTTGTAGAGGAGGGTAAGAGATCTTGCTTAAAATATTTTAAAGAACACATCCCGCCAGGGGCGCCTGGGTGGCTCAGTTGGTTAAGCGACTGCCTTCAGCTCAGGTCATGATCCTGGAGTCCGGGGATCGAGTCCCGCATCGGGCTCTCTGCTCGGCAGGGAGTCTGCTTCTCCCTCTGACCCTCCCCCCTCTCATGTGCTCTCTCTCAAATAAATAAATAAAAATCTTTAAAAAAAAAAAAAAAAAGATAAATTTCTTAAAAAAAAAAAAAAAAGAACACATCCCGCCCAACTTCTGTCTCCCTGAACTGCTCCCCTGAGGCCACAACCATGAGCTTCTGGGCATCCAGCCTCGGACTAGCAGCTCAGTGTAAATGTTGATAACACTGCATGTACACCGTGCCCAGCCACCCTGCACCAAGAGCCCCCCACACCCCCACCACTACCACTGTTGCTGCTGAGCACAACACCCTGGCAATCATCAGGCTGTAGGGGATCTGCTTAGGACTAGCCATTCAGTGCAAATTTTGCTAACACTATCATCCTGCTTCCAAGCCCTTCTGCAGTCAAACCCTTTCCTCAGAGCTGGCCTGCGTGGGTCTCACAACATCACAGAGAATAACACAGTCCACAACAGGCAGAGTCACTGCAGACTTCTGGACTGAATGGAAAAACACCTCAGACACAATAACAGGATGGAGACCCCCCCTGACACTCCCTACTGGCACTTAGGGAAGTCTGGTGAACAGGGAACAGCACACTGCGGGGCACTACAGGGTCTCTTCTTCATAAAACCACTACTTTCAAGAACAGAAGATGTAGCTGACTTCCCTAACACAGAAACAGACACAGAGAGGTAGACAGAATGAAGAGACAGAGAAATATGCCCCAGATGAAAGAACAAGACAAAATCACAGCAGGAGATCTAAGTGAAAGAGAAATAAGTAATACACTTGATACAGATTTTAAATTAATAATCATAAAAATACTCACTGGATTTCAGAAAAGGGCAGAAGATAGTAGTGAGACCCTTAACGAAGAAATAAAAAATAACGTATCAGAGATAAGGAACTCAATAAATGAAATTAAAAATATAATAGATGGAATAAATAGTAGGCTACAGGAAGCAGAGGCATGTATCAGTGACCTGGAGGATAGAATAACAGAGAGCAATCAAACTGAACAGGAGACAAACAAATACCACATAGTGAGAATAGACTTAGAGAATTCAGTGACTCCATCAAGCATAACATTCACATTATAGGAATCCCAGGAGGAGAAGAGAGAGAAAGAGGAGCAGAATATCTGTTTAAAGAAATACTATCCAAAAACTCCCCAAATCTGGGGAGGGAAACACAGAACCAGATTCAGGAGGCAGAGAGATCCCCCAACAAATTCAACCCAAGGAGGTCCACACCAAGACACATAGTAATTAAAATGGAAAAAATGGTGATAAAGAAAGAATTTTAAAAGTTGCAATAGAAGACAGTTACATGCAAAGGAAACCCCATAAGGCTATGAACTGCTTTTTTAGTGAAAACTTTGCAGGCCAGACAGGGGTCGCATGATGTATTCAAAGTGCTAAAAGGGACAAATATGCAGCCAAGGATACTTTATCCAGTAAGGCTGTCATTCAGAATAGGAGGAGAGATAAAGAGTTTCCCCGACAAATAAAAGTTAAAAGAATTCATGATCACTAAAACAGCTTTACAAGAAATGTTAAGGGGGACTCTCTGAGTGATAAACAAGAAACCATAAGTAAGAATAAGAAAAATAGGACCCACAAAAGAAAAAAAAAAAAGTATATCTAAAAAAATGCGTCAAGAAAAGCACAAAATAAAAGGATGTAAAATATGATACGAAATACCTGATAGTGTCAGAGTTGACTTGAATTGTAGGACATCCAGCTGGTGTCAGAGAATTGCTAGTTGGGGTGGGGGAAATTACTCTCCTCCATACACTGGAATTAGGTCCAGTATCTCAAAAGAATTACACATGCAATAGAGATTTCTTAGAGAATAATATGACAATGCCACAAAAACACCTAGAAAATGTGTTACCAAAAGTGATGGCATATATACATGTGTGTGTGATGTACACACGTATACATGCACACATACACACTATATGCATAATATAGTTATATATAATATACATACATATATACACAGTTATCTCTGTGTTTGTGCACAAAACGGGTATCTATATATAAACCCAGTATCATATTGGTTCTATTTCTCTGGAGAACTCTCGAATGCTAATATTAATGTTAATACTAATACCTACACCCTTCCAGATAGAAAGGGGGCATTCTTGAGTGCTGTTGAAAAATTAGGTAAAACAAAACCACAAAAGTGAGCATATGGATCTTAGCCCGACAGAGATGCCACTGTGGTGTTGGGCAAGAGCAGTATTGGTGGAGAGTGAGAGAGGGTTGAAGACAAAAAAGAGTAAATGGAGATTGTGCCTATAAATAACTTCTTCCCTCTGGTATTTATTCAACACCTATTTGTTTCCTCAGTAAAAATTTTGCTTGGGAAAGGTAGGACCACATATTTATATCCTACACAATTCCTATGAATTCAATTGAGCAGTAGAAGATACTACCTAATATTTTTATATAAAACCATTACATTATTTTTGCCCAGGAAAATGAACCATATTGCCCATTGATAGAAAGACATTCCAAGGTTTAGATAAGGATGAGGTAGGGGAACTTGTACAAGACACATACAATTTGCCTTAAAATAGTATAGAGACCATTACCTGCTAAGGTAGGCTGAATAATGGTCTCTAAAGATACTCTTATTCTAGTTCCCAAAATTGGTTAATGTTACCTTATGTGGGACTTTGCCAATGTAATCAAGACTCTTGAGATGGAAAGATTTTTCTAGGTTACCTGGGTGGGCCCTAAATGCAATCATAAGTATCGTTAAGAGGGAAACACAAGGATACTTTACCAGAGAGGATAAGGCAAAGTGAAGATGGAGAAGAGAGAGGTTTAAAGACGTACTGCTGGCCTTGAAGATGGAGGGATGCAAGGAAAGCAGCTCTACCTTGCTGAGCAAGTCAAGGAAATGGATTCTCCCAGAGAACCTGCAGGGAAGAGCAGTCCTGGCTTTTAGCTCTCTAAAATTCATTTTGTACTTCTGCTATCCAGACTGTAAAATAAACACATTTCTGTCATTTTAAGCCAAAAAGTTTATGGTAATTTGTTTCAGCAGCAATACTAATACACCCCCTTGTCTGGTAAGAGTTCACACTGTGGAAAACTTAAAACAAGATTTAATTGATAATGTGGAATATTGGGGGGATTTTTTTAGTAACATTCATCTAGAGCTTTGATAGTCTGAGGAGTCTAGATGTCATGCCATGAGTCAAAAAGGAGCACTAATGGCTTTCACATGGAGAATTAATGCCAAAGAATGTTCTAAGACATTTTTCTGATAGTAGAAGGAAAAAAAGAATGATCATGGAAGCTTTGGTGGGTAGCTGGATGAATCCATGTATGATATGATAAGGATTTAGACAGTAGTAGAGAAAGTTTAAAATGACTAAAAAAATGTTAAAAACATGAGACTAGAAGGATAGTGCTCTTGACAGAATTGGTGATTATGGGGGGGGGGGGGCTGTTATGGTGGGGAAGAGCAAATGATCCAGGAAGTTTTGTTTGTTTGTTTGTTTTTGCATTCCACATGGAAAGATCCACTAGAAAGAGAAATCCCTGGCCATTATTTTGATGAATAAATTAAGGATCCAGATGGATCTCCCTCAATGAATGAAGCCCTGACAGCAGATGAGCTGTGTGAGACTAAAGAAACAAAGGTTGAAAAGTTGATGTAGAAGGTGAGAGGTGAAAAAAAAAAAAAAAAAGATAAAGAATAGCTTGGGGAATATCACTTATAGCAGAAACATTTTCAGCTCTATGATTTCTACTTTAGTCTAACAGCCTGGATATATATCAGATTTCATAGGGTAAGGAACAGGCAAGTTAGAAGAAACAGGTTAAATCTGTATGTTTCCTCTTTATGACTTTTTTTTCCCCATTTAGGTCACAAATAGCTTTAAGACTTCTTAACTTCAGGAATTCCACATCTGATGGTCTGATGTATTTCCTTCTCCAAGCAGGGTCTCTGAAGGACTAGTTATTACTTTTGTTAATAATGAACTTTAGGGCATGGCTCAGTCAATATTGTGAGCTATAATGTTGGCATTTCATGGTCCTAGTCTTATTATCTGTGTCTTGGGAGCCCAAAGGACTTATGCATTTTATCTGATTTCCTTTATGCAAACCTTTAGGCAGAAATTATTAAGGCTGTGTTGTTTCTCCTATCTTTGCATTTTATTTGGAACAAGGCACCCGTTGAACTTAATTTTGGAATTCAGGCATTATTATATGGACTGTGATAAAAGACTTAGTTTCCTTCATTTTCTCTTTCTATTGTCTTTGTTTTCTGTTCTTCTCTTTTCCTTTCTTCTTAATAGGAGAAAAAAGTAGCACCCCAACTTGCTAAAACAACACTTCATGTTTGGCCAAATCAGACAGCTCTAGTAAGGTTAATTGCAGATCTTCTGGAGCCAACAGAAGATAGAATGATGCTTCATTGACCATCATTCCATCTACCAAGATAACAATTTCATTTTAATTGTGGAACTGCCAGTTTTGAGTAAGGTGCAAAATGAATCACAATGTAGTTTAACGCATTTTTTCATTCTTCTGCTTGAGCAAAAATAGAACAACAGATGGCCATAAATTCAGAAAAGCTTAATGAATTGGCAAGTTATGACAAAGCAACTTGGAAGGGAGTAACTTCAGTGTCTACTAACAAAGGAGGAAAAATCTTCAAACATTATTTTGGAAAATAGAACAAGTTATGATTTGTGATTTCTGTTTTCTTTAAATTATTTCCTCTGTGATTAAGAAAATCCGATGCAGATGAGTAAAACTCCTTTAAAAAAAAAAAAAAAAGCCTGGTGAATACCAAAATTGTTGGTATTCAATTATACCCAAACTCCTGAACTCTCCAGTTGTACCTTTCCAGTTCCCCTGGAAAGTTCAAGATTCTCTAATAAACCTAAGACTGACAGGGAGAGCCTCTGAAGCAGAAGTTTAATTCTGCAAGATGGGACTGAGTCATATAAATTCTTTATTGAAGTTTGCTCTATATCCTAAATGTTTATAAAGCATAATAATTTTATATGTAAATGCCAAGAACATAGGAAAGAAGATGAGAGAGGACTCTTTGAAGACTGGGTGATTTGTGGGTAGTGGGTATTAATCTCTTTTACCATATATTTTTTAAATTACATTAAACATGTACAACATTTATTTACAGACCTCATCAAATACATACTGAAACTGGGGAAAAGCATGTGATAGTTGTTCTTTAAAATATTTTTTAAATTTTTAAAATTTTTTTAAAATTTTAATTACAGTATATTAACATAGTGTTATATTAGTTTTAGATGTACAAAACAATGATTAAACAATTCCATCCATCGCCCAGTGCTCATCACCAGTGTACTCCTTAATCCCCATCACCTATTTCACCCATCCCCCCAATCACCTCCCCCTGGTAACCATCAGTTTGTTCTCTATAGTTAAGAGTCTGTTTCTTGATTTGTATGTGTGTATATACCTCTCTCTCTCTTTTCCTTTGCTTATTTTTGTTTCTTAAATTCCATATTTGAGTGAAATCATATGGTATTTGTCTTTCTGTGACTTATTTCACTTAGCATGATACTCTCTAGCTCCATCTATGTCATTGAAAATGGCAAGATTTCATTCTTTTTTATGGCTGAATAATATTCCATTGTATATTCTACATCTTTATCCATTTATCTACTGATAGACATTTGGGCTACTTCCATAATTTGACTATTTTAAGTAATGCTGCTATAAACATAGGGGTGCATATATTCCTTTGAACTAGTGTTTTTGTATTTTTCAGATAAATACCTAATAGTGTGATTGCTGGATCATAGGGTAGTTCTATTTTTAACTTTTTTAGGAACCTCCATACTATTTTCCAGAGTGACTGCACCAGTTTGCATTCCCGCCAACAGTATAAGAGGGTTCCTTTTTCTCCACATCCTTGCCAATACCTGTTGTTTCCTGTGTTTTCTATTTTAGCCATTCTGACAGGTGTGAGGTGATACCTCATTGTAGTTTTGATTTGCAATTCCCTGATGATGAGTGCTGAGCAACTTTTCATGTGTCTGTTGGCCATCTGGATGTTTTCTTTGGAGAAATGTCTGTTCGTGTCTTCTGTCCATTTTTAAATAGGATTATTCATTTTTTGGTGGTGTTGAGTTTTATAAGTTACTTATATATTTGGATACTAACCCTTACTGGATATTTCACTTGCAAATATCTTCTCTCATTCAGTAGGTTGCCTTTTAGTTTCAATGGTTGTTTCCTTCAATGAGCAGAAGCTTTCTATTTTGATGTAGTCCCAATAGTTTATGTTTGCCTTTGTTTCCCTTGTGTCAGGAGACCTATCTAGAAAAAATGTTGCTATGGCTGGTGTCAGAGACATTACTGCCTTTGCTCCCTTCTAGGATTTTTATGGTTTCAGGTCTCACATTTAGGCCTTTAATCCATTTTGAGTTTATTTTTGTATAGGTTGTGAAAAAGTTCCATTCTTTTGCATGTAGCTGTCCAGTTTTCCCAATACCATTGAAGAAACTGTCTTTTCCCATTAGATAGTCCTTCCTGCTTTGTCAAAGATTAACTGACTACATAATTGTGGGTTTATTTCTGGGTTTTGTATTCTGTTCCATTGATCTATGTGTCTGTTTTTGTGCGAGTATCACACTGTTTTGATTACTATAGCTTTGTAATATAACTTGAAGCCTGGAATTGTGATACCTCAGCTTTGTTTTTCTTTTCCAAATTTCTTTGGATATTGGGTTTTTTTATGGTTCCAAACAAGTTTTAGGAGTTTTTGTTCTTGTTCTGTGAAAAATGCTGTTGATGTTTTGATAGGGATTGCATGAAATCTGTAGAGTGCTTTGGGTAGTATAGACATTTTAACAATATTTGTTCTTCTAATCCATGAGCATGGAATGTCTTGCCATTTCTTTGTGTCATCTTCAATTTCTTTCAGCAATGTTTTATAGTTTTCAGAGTACAGGTCTTTCACCTCTTTGGTTAGGTTTATTCCTAGGTATGTGATTATTTTGAGTACAATTCTATCCTTTGACTTTACTGAATTCATTTTTCAGTTCTAGAGGTTTTCTGGTGGAGTCTTTAGGATTTTCTCTATATAGTATCATGTCATCTGCAAATAGTGAAAGTTTTACTTCTTCCTTGCCAATTTGGATGACTTTTATTTCTTTTTGTTGTCTAATTGGTGTTGCTAGGACTTCCAGTACTGTGTTGACTTCTTAACTGCAGGAATTCCACACCTGATGGTCTGATGTATTTCCTTCTCCAAGCAGGGTCTTGGGGAGAGTGGACATCTTTGTCTTCTTCCTGTCCTTGGGGCAAAAGCTCTGTTTTCCCTATTGAGAATGATGTTCACTGTGGGTTTTTCATATATGGCCTTTATTATGTTGAGGTAGGTTCCCACTACACCTACTTTGTTGTGAGTTTTTATCATGAATGGATGTTATACTTTGTTGAAAGATTTTTCTGCATCTATTGATATGATCATATGGTTTTTATCCTTTCTCTTATTGATGCGATGTATCACATTGAATGATTTGCAAATATTGAACCACCCTTGCATCCCAGAAATAAATCCCACTTGATCATGGTGAATGACTATCTCAGTATCTTTAACTTATTCACATCTGCAATGTGAATTTACATGTGCCATGTAATTTAATATACTCATAGGTCTGGGGATTAAAATTTGAACATTTTCAGGGTTGGGACATTGTACTGGCTACCACACCAAATATAGCTGATTTTTTAAACAATCAGTTTGACAATCTTCAGCTTTAACTGATATTTTCTCCATTAGTTAGAGAAACTTGATAATTTGGGTCTTATATCTGTCACCTTACATTTCATTTACTCTCTTCCTGTTTCTTTCCTTTCTTGTATTTTAAATTTTGTTATCGTATTCCATTTGCTATCTATTATATTAGGATTTATGAATTTTTATATCAGAAATAAACATTTTCAATATAAGGAAAAAAAACTAGTACAATTAATGAATCAGTTAAAGAAAAATAGAAGTACCATAGTGTTAGAACTAAGTGGAATTATCAATATGAAGCACACATTCAAAGTAAACCAAGTGTTTATTTTGTTCCTCTGTATACTGATAGGATCTAGGAGCACTGTTATCCCAGCAACATGAACCTACTATGCAACCCCAGCTCCTCAATTACGACTTCTAATATTCTCAAATAAAAGGATCCACAGTGATTTTGAGCAATGGAATTTTCATATCTGTGTCAGTAAGATACAAGATAGGTTTAGCATACATTAGTGTGCCCCAAATAAAGCAAACTTTAACTATTTAATATCATAACTTCAAGAGGCCATAGGGATCCTAATAAACTAATGAAAGCACTGAATTAAGTTCAAGTGTTCCTGTATAGATCTATTTCTAGTATGCATCGTAATATGCATATGTGTGCAATTTACTTTGTTTTAGTAACTCACCCTGCATGGCTACAGAAGTATTTACTTGATGTATGATTTGTTGCAGTTTATTTCAAATTCAAGGTGTTATCATTTCAACAGAGGACAGTTCTTTGTTTTTCAAAAGTGTGATTTTTAGATGTTGATATTTAGGTTCTGGTAGAGTAGTAGAAATCAGCTCTATTGGTCTACTTTATGAAATGTAGGAAAAAGAAAAACTAGCAATTTAATCTCTGAAGCCCTGCATAAGTGTTTCATTTAGCCACCATTTGGTTTATCTGCCATGGTTAAATGTATGGTTATATGTGTAAGATTCATATGTATGACTTCAGGCTGGGCAAAACAATTCTATCTTCTACGTTCAGTTTCAAACAATATTAAAATCTACATGTTTTCACATATTCAATTAAATTTTAACTTTGCAAAATCCTGTTCTGTTATTTTATTAATCTTCTTCACTTTACTAAGCTTAAAGTCACTTTCTTTTTTTATAAAACATAATATCTTACAACCTTAATATATTTTGTTTTGCACTATTATGTCAAGCCTTACAAATGTATACATTCAGTTTCCAGTTAGCATTATCACTTAGTACCACTGAATTACTTTTTTGTTGTTGTTGTTACAGGAGGATTTTGAGGAAGATATCTAGTATCTTAGAATTCCCTATTATTGCTCAATTAGTATACATACAAAAAGTTTTTTGAAAATTTGTCTGAGATCCTCTCACATCTCAAAATTCTGAATACATAAAACTGGAATTTTTTAATTATAGAAAGTTTAATGAAGAATTCCAATATATCTATTATTAAAATACCATGAGTTTAAATTTCCTAGTCAACTAAAATATTAGAAAAACAGAATTTATTAAGAACAAAGTAATTAATTTACTAAAGTATTGTCACAAAAAATGTGTAAGCCTTATACCTTGAAACTTTCCTAAATATCTGAAATACAAATTTTTCTATTGAATCATAAAAATTTAGATTATCTGGTTCATTAAAACATTAATAGAAAACACTAGATTTTATAATTGTTACACAGTTTAATAACCACACTTTCTCTTTTAATTACTATGTTCTACTTTACCTTTCTATAAAAGTTAGCTATTAATTTCAGTGCACAAATCAAAATTACTCAGAAGGAAAGGATGCCAGGCCACTAACTGACAATTTGGTGTTTGTAGTAACTGCATCTATCAATATAGAAGAAAGCTATAGAGTTATTCCTTTTAAAATTAATGCTGAGCATCAACATCTCTTAGTTTTGGAATACTTTACCTCTTTTTATAAGACTATATAAATTTTCCTCTTTAAATATAATCCCTATTTTTAAGGGAAAAAATTGGCAAACATTGGAATTCCTAAATAATTTTTTAAGTCATCGAGCCTTAGGCAACTAAGCCTCTTATTTCCTACCTGTGTTTTATCAAGACTACATGAGTTGATTTATGAGCTTCACACGACCTAAAAAGAAATAATTACTGGTTTACAAATAGGTAATTTCTAGGAATTCTGTCATTGTAGCTAGGAATGTACACTGCAGCAAATTATTCAGACTCGTTTTTGTTTCATTTTGTTTTTTACTTTTACAATAAAACAGTGGTTAAAGTTTTTAAGTTTTTGCTTGTTTGTAGGTCTCATCCCATATAACCATTTTTGAGATCCTAAGATATGTGAATATATGTCAAGATCTATTAAGTTTATATAATGTAGTTTTATGATACTTTATGTGGAAAACCCAAAAGACTCCACCCCAAAACTGCTAGAACTCATAGAGGAATTCAGTAAAGTGGTAGGATATAAAATCAATGCACAGAAATCAGTGGCATTTCTATACACCAACAACAAGACAGAAGAAAGAGAAATTAAGGAGTCGATCCCATTTACAATTGTACCCAAAACCGTAAGACTCCTAGGAATATATCTAACCAAAGAGGCAAAGAATCTGTACTCAGAGAACTATAAAATACTCATGAAAGAAATTGAGGAAGATACAAAGAAATGGAAAAACGTTCCATGCTCATGGATTGGAAGAACAAATATTGTGAAGATGTCAATGCTACCTAGAGCAATCTACACATTTAATGCAATCCCTATCAAAATACTATCCACTTTTTTTCAAAGAAATGGAACAAATAATCCTAAAATTTGTATGGAACCAGAAAAGACCCCAAATAGCCAGAGGAATGTTGAAAAAGAAAAACAAAGCTGGCGGCATCACAATTCCGGACTTCAAGCTTTATGACCAAGCTGTAATCATCAGGACAGTATGGTACTGGCACAAAAACAGACACATAGATCAATGGAACAGAATAGAGAACCCAGAAATAGACCCTCAACTCTATGGTCAACTCATCTTTGACAAAGCAGGAAAGAATATCCAATGGAAAAAAGACAGTCTCTTCAATAAATGGTGTTGGGAAAATTGGACAGCCACATGCAGAAGACTGAAACTGGACCATTTCCTTACACCACACACAAAAATAGACTCCAAATGGTTGAAAGACCTCAATGTGAGACAGGAGTCCATCAAAATCCTAGAGGAGAACACAGGCAGCAACCTCTTTGACCTCAACCGCAGCAATTTCTTCTGAGAAACATTGCCAAAGGCAAGAGAAGCAAGGGCAAAAATGAACTATTGGGACCTCATCAAGATAAAAAGCTTTTGCACAGCAAAGGAAACAGTCAACAAAACCAAAAGACAACTGACAGAATGGGAGAAGATATTTGCAAATGACATATCAGATAAAGGACTGGTATTGAAAATCTATAAAGAGCTTATCAAACTCAACACCCAAAGAACAAATAATCCAATCAAGAAATGGGCAGAAGACATGAACAGACATTTCTGCACAAAAGACATCCAAATGGCCAACAGACACATGAAAAAGTGTTCAACATCACTCGGCATCAGGGAAATCCAAATCAAAACGTCAATGAACTACCACCTCACACCAGTCAGAATGGCTAAAATTAACAAGTCAGGAAATGACAGATGTTGGCAAGGATGTGGAGAAAGGGGAACCCTCCTACACTGTTGGTGGGAATGCAAGCTGGTGCAGCCACTCTGGAAAACAGTATGGAGGTTCCTCAAAAAGTTGAAAATAGAGCTACCCTATGACCCAGCAATTGCACTACTGGGTATTTACCCCAAAGATACAAATGTAGTGATCCGAAGGGGTATGTGCACCCCAATGTTTATAGCAGCAATGTCCACTATAGCCAAACTATGGAAAGAGCCAAGATGTCCATCGACAGATGAATGGATAAAGAAGATGTGGTATATATATATAGATATAGATATATATAGATATATATAATGGAATGTTATGCAGCTATAAAAAACCCTGAAATCTTGCCATTTGCAATGACATGGATGGAACTAGAAGGTATTATGCCAAGCGAAATAAGTCAATCAGAGAAAGACATGTATCATATGACCTCACTGATATGAGGAACTCTTAATCTCAGGAAACAAACTGAGGGTTGCTGGAGTGGTGGGGGGTGGGAGGGATGGGGTGGCTGAGTGATAGACATTGGGGAGGGTATGGGCTATGGCGAGCACTGTGAATTGTGTAAGACTGCTGAATCACAGACCTGTACCTCTGAAACAAATAATACATTATATGTTAAAAAAAAAAAAAAGAAGAAGAAGAAGATAATAGGAAGGGAAAAATGAAGGCGGTGGGAATCAGAGGGGGAGATGAACCATGAGAGACTATGGACTCTGAGAAACAAACTGGGTTCTAGAGGGGAGGGGAGTGGGGGGATGGGTTAGTCTGGTGATGGGTATTAAAGAGGACACGGATTGAATGGAGCACTGGGTGTTATATGCAAACAATGAATCATGGAACACTACATCAAAAACTAATGATGTATGGTGATTAACATAATAAAATAAAATTAAAAGAAATAATAATGTAGTTTTATGAGTTATAGTAACCAGAGTTCCTTTTCAAGGGAACAGATCTTTTATCACCCAAACAAAGATTATCCAACATGTAAAAACAGAGTTGTTTACAGGTACTCATAATTGAAATCTCAGTGTCCACTCAATGTTTCTTGATAGACTAGGGCTCCTAATTTAAATTATGTGTCCTCTGCCTTCTTACCTTGTGTCTTGTCTAGGCTTACTCCAAATACAGAATTATTCTATTTTGATCTATTTATTCTATTTTGATCAATTTCCAATTACTTGAATGTCTTGTTCTTAACAGCTAAATGGTCTCCTGGGTGTTCTGAGTTCTTTTTAGAGACTGCTTATCACAAAGCTCAAGGCCTTTGTTGATTGTGCCACAAAGGCTCAGTCTTACTCTAGGGCAATCTGAGTGGTTCCTGGCAATCCCAGAAGCAGGAATTCCAGTGGCATGGGGAAACTTGAGACAAATGTGGACTTAGGTAACTCCAGGAAGAGAGGAAGAGGAGGAACTTGACCATCTAGAAGATTATTATCTCCTGATAGGAGGAGAGACCAACACAGAGCTTCAGAAGTTCATACTCAGATATAGCATTGATGAATGAATAATCAGGAGGGATTTTTACACCTACATAAAAATGCCACTCATCTAGTTTCATGTCAACATTTTTTATGTAGTTTTGTGATTTCTTCTGAGTATTTGAGTGGTAAAATTCATTTTCCCACACATACCATTAGGCCAATTGGCTATAAAGGGTTTCTTCCATGTCTCAGGATTTCTTAGATGTCTCATGATATCATAGGCTCTGGAATCATCAGGAGGAAACAATAATTTTGAATCATCTGTGTTATAAATATTGATATGAAACTTGACAGATTGGGAGCCATAATTGTTTACTGTTTTCTGAATAGGAGAAGAATGTTCATTCTGTTCTTGAAACAAGGAAACTCTTGTGGTGGACTGATCTAAATTTGAGACAAAAACAAGCACTTGATACTTTATCAATTATTTACCTACATGTGGCTCTCATCTTGCTGACTCATCTGACAATTTTTGAGTTCCATGCCAATTTTAAGTATATGATCTCACAGTTTTTGCGGGCATGTTTTAGCAGAGTTGTCTGCTGCAGGGTGCCACAAAGCTACAATCAATGTATCAGCTGGGCTTGCTGGTGCCAAGCACTGTACTAGGTAGTAGAGATATAAATATGAAAAAGACACATACAACCCATTCCTCTGTGGATTTTATAGCATAATGGGAAAGTTACATGCATAGACAGGTGATTTCAATATATTTGTTACTTAGGATGTACAAGAGCTGAGATTTGGTGATCAGATGTGAAGGGCAAGTTAAGGGAGCCAGTCAAGAAAGACACCTGGGTTTTAACTTAAGTAAATTGGGTGGCTTGAGTGCCATGCACTGATGTTTAATACATAAGAGTAACAACTGTCAACAATTCACCCATAAATATACTTTCCTAGAATGAGATGATTACATTTTATTAATTCCACCTGGTCTGCTTTCCATTATACATTTACATATAAATAAATATGTGCAGGAATTGTAAGTATCTCTACTAAAGAAAGACCTCATTTCTTCTAGCTTATCCTTAATTAGCAATGTCATTCCCCTGACATGGCTGATTGAGCCAAGAGTAGCTATCCAACCCCAGAGGGACCAATCCATAAACTAATCTGAATTAATCAGATTCCCTTTTGAGAATTTGAACTAAGATACTCAGAAACCTAATAAGTTGCTAGCTGAGGTAATGGTAGATCATTAGAGTAAAGGTCCATGAACTCCTACAGCTGAGCTCCCTAGAGCTTCATGTTTTCCAGACATGCTGAAATCCAGTTGCTCTATTTTCTTTAAATTTTAAAAATATTCTTTTTTTTTTAAATGTCTTTATCTTGGGCTAAATTGAGTAGGATTTTATTACCTACAAACATTTTTCCTGCCTAAAACATTTTGAAAATTGTTGATTTCTACTGAGAAATCAAGGAACAAATTTTTTTTTAGTTTTTTTAATTAAAAAAAGTCATCATATAGATTATATATTTAAAAACCATACACTAGCTTGAGTACAAAGATCTCTATATGTGACATCATTTATTAAAAAAATAAGCTTTAGCAATTGCCTATTATTTATAGATAAAGGCAATTTTTATCAAAATTCACTTTCTTCAAGATACTTTATGCAAAATAACACTGGGAGTTCTGTCAAAGACTTCTTCATTTCATTACACTCCTTCTTTTCAATTCAGTCAACTGATCTAATTGCAGATTTGTCATCAGTCTTCTGTTCCTTGTCCAAACAATGCCATTCTTTTTCCCAGCATTATCCATATTATGTGTATATGTGGGTGCTTATAATATTGCAAATAGCCTGAGATGAATGCCAGCAACATACATCTGCACCAAAAATGTCAACTGTCATTTATCTGAATTTCAGTCTTAACTGTGTATCTTATATTTTTGTTTAATAAATCTGTAAACTTCAACATGGAAGAAACATGGGGTCTGCAATAACATGTTTCTGAAATTGAATAGTAACAAAAAATTTCATAGATGAATCCAGAGATTGCTTGGAATGTGCAGGAGAATTGGGTCTTGATACATTAGGAACTTAAGAATGCAGATCTGAGCATTCACTATGAGAAATGGCAACCAGGGCTCAAGGAATAAATCTTAGATTCCATGCCAGATAAGTTTTTCCTACCCGAATTTAAAAACAGAAACACCATCTAGATTAGGAAGCCATATTTTAAGCCACTATGTCTGATTTTTTCTTTTATGGGTCTTTTGTATATTTCAGTATTTTCATTAACAATGCGAATTTGTATGTCTTGGTTTTCCAATCATATTGCAGAATTATAATTATAAAGGAAGAGTCTTGAGGTTCTTTTGCAGCCCTAGAGCACCTATAGCAGGGGCTTAATTAATTGGTATTAATTAAGTAATTAAGCAGGGGCTTAAAGTAATTGGTATTACTTTCATAGAGAAAAAAAAATGCTTCCTATTAAACGTGAAAGAAACTGTATCTTTTCCCAGGACATAAAACAAGTACCATATTATAATCCGATGTCACTCAATGAGGTATGTGGCCAGTTTATAAACATGGTATTTCAAGCTTTGGGGGACACTGAAGAGGCCAAGAACATCCATTTTTTCTTACCCTTTCCTTAGGGGTTATATAAAATTAAGGTAATTTTTCTCCATCAAATATGATCTGTCACTTGAACTATATTGAAATGTTAGGGAATGCCCTAGAAAACTGTATGTACCATACTTGTACATCTTTGTATTTTATTGAGATAAAAGGATTGGGAAATTGGTCATTTATAAAACCATGCATTGACCCAAATTCATTTTTTTCTACAAAATATAATATTGCTTGATTTAGGACCTATATATGGACACATTCTGACTTCTAGGCACTGTGCTAGGAATAGATCTACTGTGGGGGACAAGACACAAAGCCTGACTTCAAGGAGCTTACTATCTACTTTAAATTTATACATTCATTTGTAATATGGTTAAAATACAAAATACAAAACAATCTATGTGGAAAGTGTTTTAAATGACTTGTGCCAAATCATTGACCCCATTTCTTTTGACATTTTTTTAAAGGTTTTGTTTATTTATTTGAGAGAGAGAGAGAGCGAGTGGGAGGGAAAGGGAGAGAGAATCTGAAGCAGACTCCACACTGAGCTCATAGTCAGAGGCTGGTCTCAATCCCAAGATCCCATGACAATGAAATCATGACCTGAGCCAAAACCAAGAGTCAGATGCTTAACTGATTGAGTCACCTAGGTGCCCCTCTTCTGGCATTTTTATGATGGACTATGGTGTCTCAGAAAAGCAAATCACCTCCCCTCCCTTTAAAAACATGTTTTCTTGTTTTCTGCACTTATATCAACAATTAAGAAGGCATTGGACTTAAATATCTTAAAGTATGAATATACTATAAATTTTAAATCCAGTGATAACTAATTTCATAATTTAGAATCTGATTACTTCCTCAGTAGTGAAGATGTTACTTTCACTAAGGGAAACGTGCAGGAAGACGTACAGAAAAGGGCTTTGAAAAAGGTGAGCCTGGATAAGACATTTTTCAGTGTGCTCCCTCACCAGGTAATTTTGTTCAGTCAGAGAGTAAGAGAGAGAACTTGGATTGGCACATTAAAGAATTGATCTACCAGATTAACAGATATGAGTGGCTCTTGAAAATCAACTTTGACATGCAGATATTACCAAAAATCAAAAACACCAGTAAGCCTAAATTTAAATGGAGCATTATGGCATCAGAATTTCTCTAAACATCACAATTTTCTCCCAGTCTTGCATTGCTTGAGGTTGCTTTCATCACTTGATTAAAACAGTTTTTAGTTTATACTCAAGTATTAAAACATAGATACTGGATACATTAAAATTGCTTTTCTCCCCATTATTCATAGTATTAAGTGCCTTGAGAAGATCTTAAAATCTTTGAGTCTTAGGAAATCCCTGGCAGTTTACTTCTGAGACAGGTTAATTTGTCTCTTTTCCTTTGAACCATCTTCAAAAGTAGACGCTGACAATATGATTTATAATTCAGCCCCACCTAAATTCTTCAATCTGAGCTGTTTCCCTCATCTGAAACATTATCTTTATCTGAAATATTTCTTTCTCAGTTCATTTAAACCACCCCTGCTATACTGACCTCCTTCACCTAGCTACCTCTTTTTTTTTTTTACAATTTTACACTAAAAAAACAAAAGTTCCCAATTTTAAAAAAGTCTGTTCATTCATAAATAATAAATCTGCCCCAGAAAGGTTCTTTTTAGTGTCAGCTATGAACGTTTTTCTTGCCTTTTTCAGTCAAGAAAATGACAACTAGAAACACATCATTCAGAACATCTCTTGGAGTTAAAACCACAAATTTGAAAACTCCAGCCAGATGTCACCTGTCCAATATGTTTTACATATTTTTAGTTGCTGAAGAATTACACTAGCCAAAAGAATGAATTATTTCTAAAGCAGGAGAGAGAAGAGTGAACCTATGTTTAAAAAAAAAAAAAAAAAATGAGCCTCCTAGGTTTCTTAGCTCTTAGTGAAATACAGCACTTGAAAACAACACTATATGAAACAACTTTTTTTATTAGTTTTTTTTTTTCCTTTTCACCAAATACCAGGAACTGGTATAACTTCACACCAGAAGAGTTAACATATAGGAAATCATCCTGTGACTGTAAACATGCATTGAATTTCCAGGATCACTGCTCTTTTTTTTCAAATCTTGCTCACATGAGCTAGCGTGCTTACGTTTGCTATTTCTCCTTCCTAGGGAACAGAAAATTGATATAAATGATGTGTTTTCCCCTGTGTCTCCAAATAATGTTCATTGTTTATAACAAATCATATAAGCGTCTTGTGATTCTTTTCCAAATTCTCAATTCATAAAGAAACATTATACTCCAATTAATTACCGAAGCCACATGCAGTGTATATATAAATATGTACTGTTTGCCAGTTTTGTTTGTAGTTTGGTTCCTTAAAATGCCTAAGACTTTAGGCTGAAAACCAAGATAGAGTAAAACATGCCAGATTTGTCAGTCTGTCTAATGTTCCTACTAGCTTTATATAGTTGGCACATCTAACCTTAGTTGCAGCATGTAAACCACACCTGCTCTCCTGACCACCCTTATATATTTATTTGCTGTGAGGTACTTGTTTTGCTTATTAATATACCCCGTACTCTGATTCCTTTCCTTAATCCAACACCAACCTTCCTTTTTCAAGTCACAATTATGAATATGTGCAATTCCTCTCAAGAACAGTGACTGTTGGCACAGTTTTTCAGGCACTATACTAGGAATAATGAATGAAATTGGTTGAATCAATTACCTAAGTTGTCTTTTGTTATTTTCTAATTTACAAAATGGGAGAAGTAGGCAATATTCGGTTGAAAAACTGGTGAAGCTATAGGGCAAATTCCATCCACAGACACTTGATATGTTTCCATGCCATTTATTTTTTTCCTAATGTGAATTTTCACTCCTAAAATAAGGAAACTTTCTTCAGGTTATCATAGAATCTAATCTACTCTCTTCTCTTATAGCAAGTTCAGTTCACACATTTACAGCCTGCCTGGTCCCTGTAAGCATCTATGTTTGCAACTCTGAGCTAGAAGAGGTCTAAGGTTCCATAGAGCCATAGGAAGGTAATAAACTAAAGGATTTTTTTTTTTTTACAGTACATTCAATTTCATTACTGATTTGTTATTAAACATTAGACCATGAAACCAAGATATTAGGACATTAAATGTGGACAAACAATGTAAGTACCATTAGCCTACAGGGAAAGCGATGAATGATCTCATTTAATTTGTGGAAAGTTGGATAGCAGAAATTCTGCAAATGAAATTAAGTGCTATGCCTCATTGAATGAGCTCAGAGCTCTCCAAGGGGAGATCTGGGTTCTAGTATACAGCAAATAACAGGCAGTGTCTTTAATTTAGCTGTAATTTTGAAATGGTTAGTTGGCAAAAAGATATTGAGAAGAAGAATGTAAATGATCCAACCCTGTGGAAAGCTAAGAAGTGCCCATGTCAACGAAGCTCTCAAGGTTTCCAACTGAAATAAAAATATGCTAGGTTTTTATTTGTACTGTCCATTGATCAAATCATTTCCAGTTTTCAATTCATTCCCATACTCCCTCCAAAGAAGTTGGATTTAAATTTTGGTGAGATTCTTAATCAGACCTTTCCTCTCAACAAGTTCAAAGATCTTTTTTTTTATAGCTATTTCAATCATTATGACATTTTCTGCTCTATCACCACTTGGGCACGTTTGTTGATTTCTGTGAATCATAAATTCTGGACACAATGAAATATCTGCCACTTTCACTTAGCTTATTTTGAAGATCTCTCTTAAAAAAATGTATGCAGTTGAAAGGAAGGTTGTAATGTAGAAGTTGTGTGTGGAGCAAAGTGCAGGCCATACCTGGCAGCTCACTGCAGGTGAAAACTTGGGGATACTGCACACAGCCTTCAGCATCATTACTCTCTGTCTAAGAAAACCATTATAGATAGCAGATGTCTTATTTTGTGCAGACTTTTTATTGAAGTCATCCAGAAGTTTCTTCAACTATTTCATTAATCTATAACTTAAGACATGGGAACTAACTCAACCCTATTGCAGCAGAGATTTTCTCATTTCTCTTTTTGCGTTTAAGAATTTAGCAAGAAATAACCTTGTTTTCACCCACTACTAAGCCCTCGTTCATTGGATAGAGCACTAAGTGCAGAAACAAGATCTGATTTTGAATCCTGACTCTGATACTTGACAGTCTAACATTTTCTTTAAAAAGTCCCTTAACCTTGATGACTGCCCATTTTCACATCAAGTCAATGGGGATAAAAGTACCTACTCTATCAAGTTGCTAAAGAGCTCTAAAGTTACAGGTATGAAAGAATTTTGTAAATGGTTGATCACAAGTTTAGGTATTAGGTACCCATACTATTAATTTCTGCTAGAAATTAAATTGAGATTTAGCAAATGCTTAAATGGCACTTGACTCTATGTTAATCGGGCTCATTCGTATTAGCTCAAATGACCTAATTAATTATAATAAGGCAAGAAATAAAGTTATTCTACTAGAGTCAAATAACAACGAGATAACTTCTGTAGACAGACTGATGGTAGGACCATTTTAAGCTCTTCTGGTAACCTCACTGTGTCCAACTTCCAAAGAAATGGCTAATGATCCTAAAACAAACTGATTAACAGTATTCTGATAAAATTTTTCTCTATGTAATTATATTTTTTTCAAAAAGCTTGACATGACAACAAAGTAAAATGGTATAAATCATTCAGCCCTCCTAGAAAACCCCTAACAGCATGTTTTTAATTAAAATATAATCCACATGCAATGAATTGCACAGAACTAAAGTGTGGAAGTTGATTAGATTTCCAAATGCATATGTAACCCACATCTTATAAAAACAAAGAATATTTCCATTTCCATTACTTCAGAAAGCTCCCCATGCCTTCTTCCAGTCAATATTCCCATATACAACCACAGTGATTATTGTCATTATAAAAGATGATTTTACTTATTTGAACTTCATAAAAGTGGAATCATTAAATATGCACCTTTTTGTGTCTGGCTTCTTTTGCTTAACAAAATGTTTTGGTGTTTTACCAATGTAGTTTTATAAAAACTGTTGTTTATTCATATTTTTTTTCTACTCACTTCCATGTTAATTGGACATCTGTGTTCTTTCCAGTTTGGCAACATTAAGAATAAAACTCTTAACGGACATACATCTCATATCTCTAGAAGTGGTATTACTGGGTCATAAGAGAAGTACATATTTCGTTTGAAAGAAATTGCCAAAATATTGTTCAAAATAGTTGCATTATTTTACACCTCTACCATTGATGAATGTTTCAGATGCTCTGTACCTTCATTAAAATTTTTTTATTTAAATTCAATTAGCCAATATATAGTACATCAATAGTTTCAGATGTAGAGTTCAGTTATTCATCAGTTGCCTATAATACCCAGTGCTCATCACACCACGGGCCCTCCTTAATTCCTGTCACCCAGTTACCCCATCCCCCTGCCCAATTCCCTTCCAGCAAACCTGTTGTTTCCTATAGTTAAAAGTCTCTCATGGTTTGTCTCCCTCTGATTTCTTCCCATTCAGCCCTCTGCTTTGTTTCTTATATTCCACATATGAGTGAAACCATGTAATTGTCTTTCTCTGATTGACTTATTTCTCTCAGCATAATACCCTCCAGTTCCATCCATGTAGCTATAAATGGTAAGATTTCATCCTTTCTGATGGCTAATATTTCATTGTGTGTGTGTGTGTGTATGTGTGTATATATATACACCACATCTTCTTTATTCATTCCTCTGTCAATGGACATCTGGGCTCTTTCCATAGTTTGGCTATTGTGGACATTGCTGCTATAAACATTGGGGTGCAGGTGCCCCTTCAGATCACTACCTTTGTATCTTTGGGGGTAAATACCTAGTAGTGCAATTGCTGGGTTGTAGGGTAGCTCTGTTTTTAATGTCTTGAGGAACCTCCATACTGTTTTTCAGAGTGGCTGTACCAGCTTGTATTCCCACCAACAGTGTAAGAGGGTTCCAAAATTTGATATAGTCTTGGATATTTTAATTTTAGCACATGTGACATGGTATCTCCTTTTGGTTTTGTTGTTTACTGATGATGATTTTGAACCCATTTTTATATGATTTATTTTGAATACATTTATAGGATTAGTTAGCCATTCATACATCTTTGTGAAGTTTGCCCATTTCTAAAGTTGATTTGTTTGCCTTTTTGTTACGGATTTATAGAAATTCTAAATACAAGGCCTTTGTCAAATACATGTAATGAGAATACCTTCTCCTAATCTGTATTGCCTTTCATTCTCTTAATAATGATTTTAATAAGTTGAATATTTAATTTTGATGGACTCCTGTTTATCATATTTTGTTTTATGAGTGGTGCTTCTTGCGTCCTCTCTGAAAAAGTCTTGCCTAACTCAGGTCAAAAAGATATTCCCCAATATATTTTTTAATAAGCATTACAGTTTCAGCATTTACCTTTAGTCTATGATCCATCTCAAATTAATTTTTTGACGGAGGTAGAGATTCATTTTCACATTGCTCATCTTTAGCCAGCATTATTTACTGAAAAGACTATCCTTTCTTATTAAGTTGTCTTGGCATCTTTGTTGAAAGTCATCTATGTCTGGGTCTGTTACCAGATCGTCTTTTCCCTCCCCTGATCTGTTTATACTTACATATATGGCACATTATTTTAAATAGTAGCTCTATATTAAGCTTGATATCAGGTAGTGTGAGTCCTTCAAATTTTTTTCATGATTGTTTTGACCACTCTCAGTCCTTTGCATATTAATGTAAGTTTAAAATAAACTTGTCAAAAATTCCCCAAAATAATTCTGTGAAATTTTAATCAGTGTCACATTGAAACTACAGCCTAATTTTGAGGGGATTGACACCTCATTATTAATTCTCCAAATTCATGAACATGATATAGATAATGCCATTTATTTAGTCTTTGGTTTCTCTCAGCAATATTTGGTTTTATTACTTTAGAGGTCTTACACCTCTTCTGTTAACTTTATTTCCAACTACTTGCTGATGCTGTTGGAAATGGAATTCCCTCCACCCCTCATTTCATTCTCCAATTATTTGCTTTCAGTATTCTTTAAATATTTTATCAGTCTACTATTACTGTGTAAAAAAATTTACTACTATCTTCGTGATTTAAAACAATACTCATTTATTATTTCTCAGTTCTCTAGATAAGAAGCCCAGGCAAAAATTCCTGTCCTCAGGGTCTTCTAAGGTTGAAATCAAGATGCCAGCTATACTGAGCTCTTCTTTGGAGCCTTGAGGGAAGAATCCACTTCTAAGATCATTTAGGTTGCTGGCATAATTCAGTTCATTGTATTTGTAAGACTGAAGTTCTGTTTCCTTGCTGGCTCTCAGAGGACATTCTTATAGAATGCCCACATTCCTTGCTACATGGTCCCATCCATATTCAAAATAGAAACTCTCCCTCATGTCAAATTACTCTCATGCTTCAAATCTGTCTCACCAGCAAGAGCCCTGTCCTACTTAAGGGCTCACCAGATCCACTAAGGATAATCTCTCTTTTAAGGACAACTAACTTGGGATCTTAATTACATCTGTGAAATTCCTTCACTGCAGCACTGAGATTAGGGTTTCATTTAATGACTGGGAGGAAAGTATGAATACACCCATCCAATGAATAGAATCTTGAGATATCAGAATTAATCCTACATATAAATTCACCTTGTATTCAGTAATGTCACTATATTCACTTATTGGTTCTAATACTCACTCTGTAGATTTCTCAGAATTATTTATGTAAACAATCAAATAGTGATAATTTTACTTTTTACCTATCTTTATATCCTTTCTTTCTTTCTCTTGTTTTATTGAAATGGTCATGTCTTCAATTCATTGCTGAAAAAAGTGAACATGGATGTCCTTGCCTTATCTAATCCTGAGTGTTTTTACCATGAAGCATGCAACATATGATCAAATTATTTTTGAAAGACAGTTTATAATTACATATTCAATTTCTTTAATAGTTATAGTGTAGTTAGATTTTCTACTTATTTTGTTAGTTCTGGCTAACAATATAATATTTCCTTCTTTCTGAAATGTGTTAAAACTTATTTTACGGTCTACTATATGTTCTATATTGCGACTGGCCTATGTGCCTTTTATTTAATTACTTATTTTTTTTTAGATTTTTGTTTATTTATTTCAGAGAGAGAAAGAGCACAAGCAGGGGGAGCAGGAGAAGGAGAAGCAGACTCCCCACCGAGCAGGGAGCCCGATGCGGGGCTCGATCCCAGGATGCTGGGATTATGACCTGAGCTGAAGGCAGATGCCTAACCCACTGAGCCACCCAGGCGCCCCTCTCTGTGCCTTTTAAAAGAATGTCTTTTCTACAGGATGTCTATTATTGGTCATAGTGTTCTATAAATATCAAAGGTCAAAGAGTTGATAATGTCATTGAAATATTTTATAATTTAATGATGTTTTATCTAGTCATTCTATCAATTATTAGCAATACAGGGGCATAAATATCTCCAACTACCATAAATTTTTCTATTTCTACCTTTAAATCTGTCAGTTTTTTGCCTCATATACTTTGAATATTTTTTATTTAGATATATAAACATTTATGATTTTATTGTCTTCCTGATTAATTTTTATCATCATCAAATAGCCTTAATCATTGGGAATATAACTTGTATCTTCAAGTCTACTTTATTTGATTTAACATAGCCATACTGTCCTTCTTATGTTGTTTGCATGGTTTATCTATGTTCGTATTTGTAGTTCAACCTCTCTTAATTTTTATTTTTCTTTAAGATTTTATTTATTTGAGAGAGCAGAAAGGGTGGGGAGCAGAGGGGAGGGGCAGAGAAAGAGGGAGAGAATCTCCAGCAGACTCTGTGCTGAGTGCAGAGCTCGACAGAGGGCTTGATCCCACAACCCTGAGATCATGACCTGAGCCAAAACCAAGAGTTGGATGCTTAACCAACTGAACCACCCAGGTGCCCCTCAACCTCTTTTATTTTTAAATTTAAAGTGTATTTCATGTAGACAGCATATATAGGTCTTGCTTTTTTATAATTATTCTTTCTATATTTCTATATTTCTATAACCATGCTACCCTTCCATTTTTTGATTTCATATATTTTACATCTACATATGTTATAAACCCCACAATCCAATGTTATAATTTTTGTCATTAAGCAACAGCATCCTGTTTTAGCCCTTGAAAAAAATTGCTACTTCTGCTCTGCTTATTTTTCTTTTTTTTTTTTAAAGAATGTTTTATTTATTCATTTGAGACAGAGATACACAGAGAGAGAGAGAGTAGGAGCAGTGGGGAAAGGCAGAGGAAGAGGGAGAAGCAGACTCCCTGCTGAGCAGGGAGCCCAACATGGGGCTTGATCCCAGGACTTGGAGATCATGATCTGAGCCGAAGGCAGATGCTTAACCGTCTGAGCCACACAGATGCCCCTGCTCTGCTTATTTTTCTTAACCACTAGGCATAATTTTAAAATAAATTTTCTGCTTCTCCTTTAAAAAAATCTATATGGACTTTTTAAAATTTTTGCCTTTCCCCTTAGCCACCAGGATATTTTTAACTTCTTATAACTTTTTAATCATAGATTAAAAAATAATTTTAAAAATCTGATTATAGGGTGCCTGGGTGGCTCAGTCAGTTAAGCGACTGCCTTCGGCTCAGGTCATGATCCTGGAGTCCCAGGATCGAGTCCCGCATCGGGCTCCCTGCTCGGCAGGGAGTCTGCTTCTCCCTCTGACCCTCCTCCCTCTCATACTCTCTGTCTCTCATTCTCTCTCTCTCAAAATAAATAAAATCGTTAAAAAATAAATAAATAAAAATAAAAATCTGATTATATTTAGGTAAAGGGGAAGTTAAAAAAAAATAATATTGAGGATGTATATGTCTGACAAAGGAAGTAAAAAAAAAAATTTAAATGTTCAGTAAGGCTCCACTCTCCAAAAAGGGTAGGTAAGCACACCTTAGAATCCATGGAAAATATAATGAATAACCTTAAATGTCTTCTAAAAATCATAGGGACACTAGAATATCTACTTCTCAAGTTAATAGTTATTACCCAAATATAATTTCGCCTAACCACACATATTATGTTCAGAGATGTGAATGATGACTCTAACTAGAAAAATATTTTCCCAATTCCCTCAACACGACCAATTTTATCTTAAGTAAATACTATTTGTTCCAGTTGACTGCACTGAACTATTGTTTATTTATTATTAGAAATAATTATAATAAGTCTTTCCAATCTTTTTTTTTTTTTTTTTGTCTTTCTAATCGAAAAGATAGCATTAGGTTTACTTTTAGGCATAAAGGCTAAATAGTTTTCCCCATTCTTCCTACAAATTGAGAATTCTAGAGGGCTGTGATTATTAAGAAAAGACAAAAAAAAAAAAAAAAAAAAACCTCTTGAGACTCTCTTATCCACAGAGAGAGAATTTTTGGAAAATTTTCAATGGTATTCCTTAAGTGAAGAAAGGATCTTTTGCTACTCTCAGATGTACTCATAATTTCTTTTTTTTTTTTTTGTCCATCGACAGATGAATGTACTCATAATTTCTTTAGAATCATGCGCCACCTGCCCACATTGGCTCCAGATTTGTATGTCAGTGACACTTGACTAATGTCTGGAATACATATATATATCAGGATTAACTAGGTCTTTTTGCAAACAGTTCAACCAAGTTTCTCCTTATTTCTATTTAACAACTCATTACTACTGCCAAAGTTGTGTAAGATTCCATTTTAGCATCCTTTTCTACACTATACTGAGCCACCCCGACATGTACACATCCACATACACACGTCCCTCAATTCTAGTCATTCTGAGAAGTATAAATTACAACCATCTATGAATATTTATCTCTAAAATTTAGATAAATTAAAGTAACAGTATCTTAAAATCTAAAGGTCTGATTCCAAGAGTAGACAACACTCTACTTTGGCACGTAAGTAGACACTCAATAATTAGTATTGGCCAGTGATTTACATACTTTCTTTTCTAATCATCACATTATCCCTTAAAATAATGTTATTATCCCTGTTTTATAAACAAAGGAATTTAAACCTAGAGTATTTATGTAACTTAGTCAAAATCACAAAGTTAGTAAGTGTCAAATTCAAGAAATATTATCTTAACCATGATTTAATGAGAGCATGGTTTGGAAAGCACATTTTGTGGGGTAAAGGCTTTCCTAACCACATCACCCTTATAGACAGGTTGGGTTCCCTTTTGCTTACCCTCTTACAATGCTGTACTTCTTCAATGGCTCATCTTAGTTGTAATGAATAAATCACTTAGTACTGTCTCCCTCCCTTGCTGGATTATAATTTCATGAGAAAACTGTGTACATCCTGTTGTATTTCAGCTTTTAGAATGGTGCTTGGCATAATAAGTTTTTGATATATTTATTATATAAATAATTGAGTGATTATGCAGCAAGTCTCTAATAAAGGGAAAGATTTCCGAGGATGTATCACAATTTTCACAGTTCAGATAATGCTAGGTTATAATTATGTAACTTGGACCTCACATAAAAGAATGTGTGTGATCACAATCAAGTGTCAGTTTAATCTCACTGGTTAGTTTTCACTAACATTTCATCTAAAGTTTTTGTGAAATGATAACAGTTGTTATTGACTGCTTAGCATATGTGGAATAGAGGTGAATGCCTTTAATCAGCACATTATCATAGGAAATAGTTTTGTTAGGTCTCTCAAGCTACACGTTATATGCCATCATGATCATATAATAATTGTATTAGCTAAAGATTACGTTCACGGGCGCCTGGGTGGCTCAGTCGTTAAGCGTCTGCCTTTGGCTCAGGTCATGGTCCCAGGGTCCTGGGATCGAGTCCCACATCGGGCTCCCTGCTCCACGGGAAGCCTGCTTCTCCCTCTCCCACTCCCTCTGCTTCTGTTCCTGCTCTCGCTATCTCTCTCTCTGTCAAATAAATAAATAAAATCTTTAAAGATTACGTTCAGACCTCTGGTGCATCTGAAACTGTGCTCAACATATCTCATTTAGTCCTCATGACAAATACAATACTATATGATATGTCCTATTAATTCATCCATTTCACAGATACAGACACTAAGGCTTAGAGAGGATATGAACATGATAGTGACTGTAGGCTAGTCTTTAGATCCACATTGCCTGCCTGTAGAGAGGGCTCCTAGCTACTACACGGTACCATTATTAATGAGCATAAAATTCCATAGTGTACTAGATTCTGCAGATTACTTCTCACTGATAATGTTGAAAAATAGATTGCCTCAGAAGAAGAGAATTAATTTTAAGAAAATGAAGATTGAAAATTTCCCCTTAGCTTAAAGGAACAGCCTGGGCATATGCTGATATATTCCAGCTATCCCATTCCAAAAGGATAATGTGAATTATTGCAATTGTTAGACATTTTGTTGTTTGACCTCTAAAGGATCAGACAGCAGTGTTGGCATCTTAGTGATATACAATAAGGAATTACACTGAGAAGTGGTGCCACAGGGGAAAAAAATTAAAAACCTGATTTTATTAAATTTATCTTCTTTTTGAACTTTCCCTCAAGTGGTGGATTCCTTTTCTCCATAGAACTCTAAATTTAGCAGCAATTTGGTGGGTTGAAGATTTGAGTAAATTAACAGAATAAAGGCATCTCTTTCACCTTGTAGAGTAATCATTGGGTAGGGCAATGTAAACCAATTACATTCAAAATGTACTAAGAGAAAAGTCTTACACCTAACTCTCAAATGCTGAGAAACAATAATGATTTTTTTTTCCTCTGTGCCCTGCAACCCCTAATTGATAAAGTCATCAGAACTAAGAAAACTGATAGAAAATGTTTTTTGTACTATAAATATCTCAGGGCTTGGTGTGTGGCCTGGGAAGGGTAAGAAATACAGAGAAGAACAAGAGTAGGGAGGTAAAGTGGAGGAAGGTGTAATCTTCTTGGCATTTTTTTTATATCTTTATAATTGACACATAGTAAGTTGCACATATTTAAAGCAGGCAATTTGATAAATATCCCCACACAGACATGCCCATGAAATGATCTCAACAATCTGAATAATGAACATATCCAACACCACCAAAAACTCCCTCATTCCCTTCATAACTCCTCTTTCCATCTGATATTTTTTTTATTCCACACCATTTTTCTGAGGTTCATCTGATAGTTCTTTCCTTTTTATTGCTGAGTGGTATTCTATTGTATGTATTTTCCACAATTTGTTAATCCACTTATTGTTGATGGATATTTGGATTGTTTCCAGTTTGAGCTATTGGAAATGAAATTACTACGGACATTCCTGTTTTAAGGTTTTGTGTGGGCATATGATTTCATTTCCCTTGGGTGAATATCTAGAAGTGGAATGGCCAAGTCATGGAAGTGTATATTTAACTTTTTTTTTTAAATTAATAGATTTTGGGGGGGCAGTCTTAAGTTTACATTAAAAAAATGAGTGAAATGTACAAATTCCCATACACACCCACCAGCCCTTCCAAGTTTCCCTGTTTTCAACATCTTGCAATCAGTGTAGTCAATTTGTTACAACTGGTGAGCCAATATTGATGCATTACTGTTAATTAAAGTCCATGGTTTATATCAGGGTTCACTCTTTGTATTGTACATCCTATGGGTTTTGACAAATGTATGATGATATGTATCCATCATTACAGTATCATACAGAGTAACAGTCTTGCTGCCCTAAAAAATGCCCTGTGCTCTACCTATTCATCTCTTTTGAATGCATTTTTAAAAACTGACAGAGAAATATTCCAAATGGAAGAAGATATATTCTCTCTCTGAAGGAGAAAGAAGAGGTGAGCAGGAAGAGGGCAGAGATGAAAGAGATGGAGTTAAAGTAGTTCCAGGGACCATCCCTTGCTGAGAGAACTGCAGATTGCAAAGCAACTCATATCTCTTTTTCCCTTTTCATAACAGAATGGAAAATTGAGGGTTAAATTACTGAACGTTACTCACACAACACTGACTAGGCAGGACTCAAGTACAGAATTTGTTACTCCCCTTAGGAACTACACCATTAGGAAAACTGGGACACAGGGATCATTTTTAAATGAACAATTAACTTTTTAGAAGCTTAGGCTCACCAGAGTGCACTGCTGGAATATAGTAATATTTTACAAAGAAATAAATGAGCTAAAATGGCCTTTAACAGACTGTTCTATAATGAAGAGCACCAAAGCCTGCATTTTACTCCCTGAAATTCTAGCTTAGGCCATTTTCGGAGATCAGAATATGGAACTAGACAGAATCAGATTTGAGTGTATGAGTTATGACTTCATGGGATGTTTTGAGAGGTGCTGGGACAACATCTGCTTTCTAAACTATCTCCTCCCTTGGCTTGTCACATTGCTTTCATACAATCTGAGAGGGGAATTGCTTTGAGCTAATTTGCAGATGTTCAGAGTTAATGCAGCCACCGCCTTACGTGCACTTTAGTATCACTCAGTTTGTTCCATCATTTCTTAGCAGAAGACATGGATAGAATAGGGGATTGGAGAAAAGGGAAGAAGGCCTGAAACAACATAATTTTAGAATGCTGGAATTTCTGAGATGATCAAGTTGGTGGAAAAAAGTTTACAGCAACCAGAGAGCAGTGTGAGGGCATTAGGTACCCAGGAGTCAGGTGAAGAGGGTCTCCAGCAGTGGAAGGAGAAAGCCAAAGGGAAAATAAGAAAGCAGTAAACCACACACTGCATCTGTCAGAGGACTGCAGAGGTCCTGCCCTAGGAATGTGACTCACACTAGGTTCAGTTTTAATGTGCCAAGAAGAAAGATAAAAGAAAGTAAGATGGGTTTATTTGTCAACAATCTTCCAATGCATCCATTCACTAGCATTCATCTCTGTTTCTATTCCAACATTCTCCTTTCAAATGTATCATATATTTCCAGAAATGTGGGGAAAAGTAGGGAGGAGCTGATAGAGCAGGATATAATTAAAAGTTATTTATAGGAGATACTTACCATGCTTTGCCCACGCCTTTCTGATCTTTCAATATAATCGACATGGCCAGTATCTTCATCTGTACCCGAGGGTTGTTTTTTCTTCCTGAAATTGCAAATATCAAGGAATTAACATGCTTCTTCCTCCTACCTAGCACTCCTCAACCAGTGACTGCCTGACTCCTTAGATGGGATAATTTTGAGGCAAGTGTTTTGCACATTTCCCAGGACTCTTTCATGGGTTTTAAGCTCCTCTAGACCCCTGTGATAGCTGGCTCAATAGAACACCCTTTATCCACTGCCTTACCTTTCTAGGACCACTTCCACACCTTCCTACCAGTTACAAGTGGTTCCCAAAGAGGTTATTGTTACTCAAATCTCTCTCTCCCTCTCATTCTGCCCCTAGAACAGAAGTCAGATAGTGAACAAAGAAGAAATTATTGTATTACAACATCTGGAGGTAATTATAGGTAATTTTTTCTTTTCTTGGTAAGATCCATTTATTGGGGTTACCTTTTTCAAGCAACATGGAACCGAGGCTTCAGTTAGATTTAACATTTTAAAAGGAGTTATCCTATGGCAGATATTTTACTAGATTCGTTAGCATGTTATTTTTTTCTTATAGCCTAATTACAGTCTAATTTCACTAGCAGTTAACTATGATTTTCATCCATGGAGTTCATAACCCCTGTTTCTCTAGGTTTGAACAGCCATGAGATAAATGACAACATCAGAATAACAGCCAACATAGAATATTTTTTTGTTTATGTCCAGATTATTGGGTAGACTTCCAAATGCCCCTTTTGAAAATCCCTATACCAAGGGAAAAATATGGGGGGTTAATCTTGGTTGTTTTCACAGAGTCATCTTCTTTATCATGTAGCATACGCCATTTACATTCCCCTCTACCCTCGCTTTGCTTCCTGAAACATCTGTTGTCCAGGTTATTGATTGAAGGGGAAGTTGCTTATTTCTGCTACCATGCATCAGTAATGCCATGAAAGGTAACAGAATACTTGGCTCACGGCAGCTCCAACCCTAGAGACATTGAATTATCTCCCATAACAAAAGTTTGGAAGTCAACAATTTCAGAACTGATGCAGTAGCTTGATGCCATCTTCAAGGACCTATTTTTTTTTTCCTGTTCTGCCCAACTCAATGTGTTGAAATATTATTCCTCATGGTTACAGAATGACTACTAGCGCACCTCATATTACAACATTCTAAGTGGTAAGGAAAGGAGAAAGAAGCACTCAGACAAAAAGGTACTTTTCCTTGTTTTATTAGGTAGAAACATTTTTGCATAAATACAAGCAGAGTTTTCTTTATGTCACATGGACTAGACTGGATCGCGTGGCCACATTAACTACTTGCTAACACAATATACTGATTGACTTAGGCCATTCGTGATTTATCCTCCTAGCTTGGACAGAGCTCCAACTAAAAAGAGAACAGGCATTCTGCTGACAAATATAATGAAGGGATGGTTGATAGATGTAACGAATGTTGTCTGTCTGCCATGCTGCAGTGCCTATTGATATCCACCAAAGTGTTTCTCTGCAAAAAGCCAGCACCATGGTCTTGGTTAATGAGAATTCCTCTCTCTGCTTTTTTAACCACTTTACTGAGGTATGATCAACATACAAAATGCTGTACATATTTAACGTATACAACTTGAGCTTGGAGATAAGTATACCTCCATGAAACCAAGAACACAATCGTTGCTATAAACATATCCATTAACTCCCAAAATTTCCTCCTGCCCTCTTTATTATTTTTATTATTATAAGAACACGTAGCATAAGATTTACCCTCTTGAAGTAGACAATACAGTATTATTAACTATAGGCTCTACGCTGTGCAGTATATCTTTAGGATTTATTCATCTTGCATAACTGAAACTTTGCATCCTTTAATCAATACCTCCCATCTCACCTTTCCCCCCGGTTCCCAGAAACTACCATTCTATTCTCTGTTCTATGAGTCTGACTGTTTTAGCTTCTTCATGTAAGTGGTATCACAGGATTTGTCATTTACTTTTGGATTGCTCTTCTAAGCATTTGAAAGCTGTGCATACCTTATTTATAATGTCTTACATATTTTTGGGGGGGAGAGAAATTTTTATTTTCAGTCCTCTTCCTTTATTAAACAGAGTATTAACATGGTGATGAGTTGAAGGACTAAGAATGATAAGCTCTGTATTATAATCCTCCTTGTTATCAGTATGGAAACGTTGTTACTGCACCAAACCTATATGTCTGTCTCCTTCTACACTTGGGATTTCTTTCTTTCTCACAACCCTCCCCAATACTATATGAAACACACACCTGGTGATACCATAGTCTCCAAAGAAATATCTGAACCCTAGTGTGAGTACAACTCTCACTCCATAGGAGACCCTCAAATACACACACCCACCTAGATTCTACTCTTCTGCTTTTCTTATGGGTCTATCTTTTCTCTTTCAGGATTTTTAATCTACTCATATAACTTTATTTCTTATCAGAGTTATGAAGATAAAAGTTGAAAAGAGTGAAACTTTTTAGTCTCTGCTTTCCTGGCATGAATTACCTTCAATTTTTCCTAATACCCATATTAATTGTTTAGGTGAGAGGTAGAAAAACACAAGATGAAAAGCAATTTAAAGGCAAGTTTCCTAAGATACCAAATTCAGCCGTTAAGCTCAGGGAGGCATTTATCCTGTAACAATAATATAATATTCAAGTGCAAAATCTTCTTATAATTTATGTTTATGTCCTAGATTCATTTTAGCATGCATAGATAAGAATGAAAACTGTATGACCTTTCTTTAATTATCTGCAAGGTGATTTAAAAGTCTATAAAATAAAGCATGATGACATCTTCCAGATTGACATGGTTATTAATTCTAGAAATCTTTTCCACTGGCCCATCTTTTGCCTCCCAACAGTGATCTTGTCTGCAGAATTCTTTATTACACACTGTCTTCCTTGACAATCACATTTACTCACTACTAGGACATCTATATGCTGATGACTACCAAGTCTTTATCTCCAGCCTAGATGTCTCTTTTGCGTATGAACTGGCTATAAGACATTTTACTTATCTTTAATTATCCTATAGGTACCTTAACCACATATCCACAATTGAATATATCCTCTTCGGGGTGCCTGGGTGGCTCAGTCGTTAAGCGTCTGCCTTCGGCTCAGGTCATGATCCCAGGGTTCTGGGATCGAGCCCCACATCGGGCTCCCTGCTCGGCCAGAAGCCTGCTTCTCCCTCTCCCACTCCCCCTGCTTGTGTTCCCTCTCTCGCTATGTCTCTCTCTGTCAAATAAATAAATAAAATCTTTAAAAAAAAAAAGAAAAGAAAAGAATATATCCTCTTCTCTGCTAAATCTACTCTTATTATTGCTATCTCTATTTCAGGGCATTTAACCATGGAGCCACCCAGTCTTTCAAGTCAAGAATCTAAGAGTTATATTTGATTCCCTCCTTTCCTTAATCTCCCACTTTGACTAGTCACTATTAGTCCTATCAATATTAACTCCTAGTTATGTGCTGGTTCTGTCCACCTACCTTCAAACTTTTACCCTAGTTTAAAATCACCATCTGCTTTCACTTTGAAATTATATCATCTTTTTAAAAATTTATTTTATTTAAATTCAATTAATTAATATATAGTGTATCATTAGTTTCAGAGGTAGAGGTCAGTGATTCATCAGTTGCATACAACACCCAGTGCTCATTACATCATGTGCCCTCCTTAATGCCCATCACCCAGTTACCCCATCCCCCCACCCACCACCCCTCCAGAAACCCTCAGTTTCCTATAGTTAAGAGTCTCTTATGGTTTGTCTCCCTCTCTGATTTCATCTTAAATTTTATTTTTCCCTCCCTTCCCCTATGATCCTCTGTTTTGTTTCTTAAATTCTACATATGAGTGAAATCATATAATTATCTTTCTCTGATTGACTTATTTCGCTTAGCATAATGGAGAGAACTAGAGGGTATTATGCTAAGTAAAATTATTATAACATCTTAAAAGTGATATTTTATCTACCAATAAGAGCTAATCACTTATGTTCTGATCTATACTCTGTAACACAGCCAGAGGTTTTTCTAAGACATAATTCTGTCCTGCTTCCTTACAACAATCATTTCTTCTCTTTACTCACAAGATGAGCCCCCAATTCTCGGTATGCCATCAAGTTTCCTTATTATTTATTACACCTCGGTTTTATCACACTTCATACCCTACTCTAATGCCACTTTCCAGAAATACCCAAATACCTAGGATTTTATGAATTGTCTATGACTTTGTTCCTTTTGCAGGTGTTCCTACAAAAAGAAATTCTGTAATCCTTTTCCTCATCCTCTGTACTTCACCACTCCCTTATAATGTCTAGCATGAGGCCTTTAATGACACTTCCTCTCATCCACTTAAGAAAACTTCATCTCCTCATTGCCATCGCTGTAGTCAGTATACCTTTCTATTATAGACCTTGGTTATCTGGGTCTTTCTTCCTTTTAGACTGAATATTACTTGGGGTAAGGGAGAATGTATTATTTACCTTGGGATGCTCCAGGCACTATACAAGGTCTAGCACAAGTAGGATCTCAGTAAAATAGTTGTTGAATGGATGAATAAGCCTGGATTGTACATTTTTTCACCTACATTTTGCTTCTTGTTTTCTTCCTAAATCCTTAGGGATAATTGCCTACTCCTTCCCAGTTTTATATGCTTATATTCTCGTGCTTATTCCAAACAGATTTTGGAGAACATTATCTTGAAAACAAATCTATAATCTATTTGAAGAAAAGAAGGATAGGAAGAGGAAAGAATAAAGTGAAGAAAGGAAATGGACCTCTCGTATCTTGTTCTTTATATGGCTCCGGAGGAACTGAGCTCATGGAAAGAGCACTGACACGGTACTTCTCTCCTTCAGATCTTCACACTATCTCTAAACTCTGATACTTTTACAAGTCTCCACATATCAAGGTTGACATTTTTCTGAATCCACAGTTTTCCCTGATAATGCTTTATGTTAAAAGATATACTTTCCAGGAAATGAAAATCATAAATTTGGGTTCATAAACTTGATTCCAAAATTGTTACATTCTTTGTGGAAATAACACTAGCAAAACATTTTAACTCCCTGTATTGTATGCACTATTTGAATGTACAATAAACTGAAAAAAAAAAAAAAAAGCTCCAAAGATATTTAACAAATGGTTCCAGTTTGTGAACCTCCAGATCGTTCTAGGCATGATTATGAGCATCTTGAATTTGTTGGGCATGCTGAGTGCTGAAGCCAAGGGGACAAAGAAGAGTAGTTTCTGAGGGAAGCTGAGACTAGCCAAATCTCCTAGAAGGGACTAAATCAACAAATTGTATTATTTGGAATTACAGCTGGAAAGGGGAATTTCCAAGTTTTAGAGATTCAAATTCAGAAGTATATTCAGAGGAGAGGGGAATGATAAGCACTTTTAATTAATTAAAAAGAGAATTCAAACTTGCTGATTAAATTCAAAATTTAAGGTGTCAAAAGCAGTACAGAGAATCAGGACACAACAGTGGAGAAATTAGAATTAAGAGGGACAAGTACAAGAAGATTTGGTATCAAATTAGTCTCAATTTAGGGTAATTGCGTCTAGTTTGGCATGTAAAGTTACCTCAAGCGTGTCAGTTGTGATATTCTATGTGGCTAAAATATTTACCCTTAAAGGCAAGAGATAAGATAAACAAGGATTTGTATTCCCTTACTCTTCATTACTCTTCAGGCCTGGGTCATTGGTTAGGAAAGAGTACAAAAATACGGCCAGCCCTAGAAGGAAAAGTCTGTGATTAACAATAATAAAATATAGATTTCATACTTTCCAGGTTCTTCAGAGTAAATCGTTTAACACTCTGGGAAACAGAATGCCAAGATCTTACCTCATAGAATAAATAGTTCACCAAACTCATTCTTGCACTGGCTATTCAAAATGACCTCAATCCAATAATGTCACCCAGCCCTTACAATTGGAGAGGAAAGATTTAATAATTTTAAATCCTTTCAAGATATTCCAGAACCTTTCATAAGGCCTTAGAAAGTTTTCTTTCTTGTGACCTCTGCATAGACAGTCTCCAAACATTACCACGTAAGTACGGAAGACTGTGTATATAAAGGTCCAGGGCCAGAAACAAATGGAGACCTTAAGAAAACTGGTATCAAGTAGGATTTCATTTCCTATAAAACTATAGTTTTGGGTTTGGCAAACATTAGATAAAAAAGGTTTTTGAAGCAAGGTAAATCCTTTGAATTTGTGAAGAAATGAATTTTATGTAATTTGTAGACTAAGTTTATGTACCAGTTTGACAATGGGACAAAGGGGAGTTCTTAGAATAATAAAATCAAGAGACAAGTGTAGGATTAGAATGAGCTAATACCATATGCCAAAAAGGGAATTAGCACAGAAGAGATGCAATTTCATAGGATTTGTAGAAAAGCTTTACCATTAGCAATCAAAGGTCTACTGTGGGAGGAACTCTATATTTCACATGGTTGTGTAAGCAGAGTAAATTTATGGAGTTTTCCTTTAGGAAGAAAAAAACATAAAAAGCAATTTTTAAAAAGCCATATGGGCAAACTATAACCCGGAAGCTTCGGTCTGAAAGCTATCAATTCATCCCAGACAATAATGTGTAATTGTACATAACCTGGACTAAGTGTTCTGATCTCAGAGCTGCCACTAATGAGCTGTATGACCTCAGACAAGCCTTTTGACAGCTCTGGGTCTCAGTATTCGCATTTGTAAAAGGAGGAGCCTGCATTACGTGATTGCTGCAGTTCCTTCTTGTTTCTTAGCAGTGTCTTCTTTAGCAGTGAAATGCTAAAGAATCTAGTAAGAAACTTGGTGTTTCAAATGGCCTATAACTTTGTACAGACAAACCAAAAAAGCCATGGTTTAGATAATATAATAGAGACAACTTCTATCCCGATACTTTTTCAGCCTCATCCCCAACGCTGTGTATATGTGCTTGAAAAGTAACGGCCTCTATACTGTGTTTGGCTGCCAACACGGGCTGCGTATTGGTTGACAGAGTCATCTTTTCTGTTTTGGATGAGACAATTTGACAGGCTCATAAAAGAACTCTATTAGAGGAAGATCAAAAACAAAAGGCAGAGTACGTTATTACTCTAAATGTGGCTTAAAATATGGCTACATTGATATTATTTCTAACAAAATGTTTGTGTATGCCCTCAAACATTTCTGAAAGGAGCTATTCCAGTTTCTTTTGGGCACAGAGGGCAGGAAAGGAAATGGGGTAATTTTTACCTTCTTCACATATCTTAACCACGTGAAATTGGTAGGCAATATTTCTATAGTCCCACACAAACAACATAAAGATACATATGTAAGAGGTCAGTTGTGGTCCTTGTGTGTGGTGGTAACTTGTTAGTATTTGTGGTGCATCTCCTCAATCTGATCAAGAGACACAAACAAAAAAAGAGACGGGGCCCCTATCTCACACCCAGTCTATGTTCTTGGTTACTTCCTGAAACAATCCCTAAGTAGAGAGTGTTAGGTGAAGCTGGCTTCTTCTGATATGTTCCCCAAGGTCTTCAAGATGAAGAGAAAAAGATTTTGGTAAAGTATGAGTGCCCATAAGGTCATTCACTTTGAAGGTGAAGACCATATTGATTTTACTCCCAGATGTATTCAACCTCTACAGGCTGATTTACTAACAGAACCTTGTGAAATGTTTCTGTCACAAACTGGCAAATTACACAATTTCAAGAAGTAACATCCCCCATGACCAAACTACTGGCAGGCTATGCCTCCCTATGATATGTTTTTCATATCCTTGTTTTCCCAGTAAGCCAGTGTAGGTGATATGGCCCCAAAATGAACTCTAATATTATAAAGTAACTAGCTCACATTTGCCTGTTTTGGCAGTTTGGCAGGGACAAAGACTCCTACTTCAATGAACTATCTGCAGTAGTAAAATTAAGGATGGAGGCAAGATGAGAAGAAAGACTATGGGGTAGATTCATCTTGGATTATTCACTTTCTAAATATATTGTGCCAAAAACAATGCTGTGGGAAAGCTGGCTGCCTAACAGACTGTGTTTACAAGCATGTAGGTGCCTTAACAGAAAATAACAGAAAACAATAGTGTAGTGAAATGAAGAATTACACACTTGTACAAGTCCCCAACCTTCATTAGTATCATTTATCAAAATAAAACACGGTAGCTTCAGTTTGCTAAGAAAAATTGAGTATTGCTTCCTGCTTTGTTTCCCCCCACTGAAAAACATTAGGTTATTTGCAGACAATGTTTCTTTTTGTTAATGCAAAACGGCACAAATCTGCATCCCTAGGAAGATAAAATGTTTCACTATGGTGAGTGACAAACATTTCCAGATATAGTATGACAACTAACACAAAGTAACAGTCTGCCCTGCAGAAAGCTGCAAAAACAAGTCAACTATGAGAAGCAGCCCAGGGTATCTATTTCCTATTTTTATTCAATTTCCTTACATTGTCCAATGTAAAGAGCCCATTATGTAATGCTTTATGGAGACTGTATAAGTGTGCTAATTGGATGGTCTAGTTATCTGAGGGATTCTGAGTTCACCATTGTTTAGGTTCAGATAAAGAAAGGAAATGTGGAGTCATCCGATCATAAAACCAAAAGCGAATAAAAAACAATTTTATACAAACACAAAAAAATAATAATGCCCACTGACTAATTTCTGGTACCTCTGTTTAGTAGGAAGCTGTATCACAAAACACAGAATTTGCAAAAAAAAAAAAAAAAAAAAAAAATTAACCATAAAATAAATGATGTGATGTGACAAGAGTGATTCCTCACAGAGTTGTCAAGTAGATTTCTCTCTGTAATTCAACACGTTTCAAATGACAGGACTTGCATTGTATTCCTTAGGGCATGAATCTACCAACACAGAGATCTCATTACAGCACCACAAAATGTTTTCTGATATCCAATTCCACCCCCCTTTTTGAAAGCTCCCTGGACACTTTAAATATACCTGCTCTCCCACTGGAGTTCAGGTTTCCCTGCAGCCCGGGTAATTCTAAGAGTTACCTGATGCTCTCCTCTTTGCCTCCTGCTCCATGACCTTAGCCCTCCCTCTATGCTGCTCAGGCTGCAACTGACCATGTCAGACAGACCTTTGTTTTCCTGGGTTCCTTTCTTGTTTTACTGTCCTTACTTGCCCCCTCCCCAGGTCTCTTCTCTTTTTCTTTCTTTTTTACTTCAACCTTAGGGTATCCTTTACCTCTTCTCCATGCTTTTCAAGGTATATGTGCTTTTCATGATGTTACTGACTATATATTTTCTTTACCACCTGTGAGGAATGATGAATTAAATTTCCCCTGAAGTTCTGACCATTCCAAACTGTAGTTTTAAATTTTAATCTGTTGATTCTTCTGTTAAAGAAGAAAGCTCTCAGGGCGCCTGGGTGGCTCAGATGGTTAAGCGTCTGCCTTCGGCTCAGGTCATGATCCTGGAGTCCCAGGATCTAGTCCCACATCAGGCTCCCTGCTTGGCAGGGAGTCTGCTTCTCCTCCCTCTGACCCTCCTCCCTCTCCTGCTCTCTCTCTCGTTCTCTCTCTTTCAAATAAATAAATAAAATCTTTAAAAAAAAAAAAAGAAGAAAGCTCTCAGAATTTCAAGTTTTATAATAATTCAGCTTCCACGTATGCACGGTTAGGCATAAAAGATGGAAAGAAAATGGAATGACACTGAATTTTGTCAAGTCAATGCTTTTTTTTTTTTTTTTTTTTTTAATCTTTAGGTGCAATTATTAGGGCCAAGTGATAGCTGACTTAAATGACTTGGAGATGAAAAGATTTATTCTCCTTTGCTTTGTGAGCTGGTTTTAAAATCTTTGACCCAGCTCCCAAATGATCATTCTAATAACTGCCTGCTCATAGAAACACACTATGTATTTGGTATTTGGTATAAGAGGTATTTGGCCTGAACATGAAATTCCAATACATTCTCTAACCTTCCAGAAATATGCTATTCACATCTTTCCTTATAGGGTACAAATTTTCTTTAAAGAATGCAAAATTATATTAATTCCTCAATCCCCCAATATCCCTTATGGGTAAGGAAACTACTATTCACTATCTTCCTCCATCTTTTGTCTGTCAGGTGCTTGGCCAAAAGCTTTCACATGCTTAGTCTTGCTTAAATATCACACATCCTGCAATAGAAATGCCATACCCACATTTTCTCACATGAGGAAACTAAAGTTGAGAGAAATAAACTTATTTGCCCTAGGTAACACCAAGAGTTTGTGACAGAAGGTCCTGTTATATGGTGACTAATAAATAGCAACCTGAATCAAAGTATTTGTCAAAAACCAAGACTTTGAGTCTTAACAATAAATAGTATTAAGTGTGAGAAGCGTGACTATTATTCAAAAACCTTGTCCAGTTCTGCTCCCTTTTTTCTTCTGTATCAACTAGATAATAGGTACATATTTTTATTCTTCTCTGTTACCAACCATATAAGTTATCTAGAAGATTCAATAATCTATGACACTTCCATCTTTTGTGTATGTTCAGATAGTTTCAGAGAGTCTTCTCTTGCTTAAGAATCAATATTATGAAAGATCCTTTTCATCTACTGATTAAAAAGACAAATTGGATTAAACTTTTATCCACTGACATTGGTTCAACAGTTTATGACATGTTCTCTTGAGTTAAAAGAACTACTTCAGTCAAAGAAATATTTTTTCATTTCTTCACAACTGGAAGTTCTGTTCCAGTAATTTTATTGAGTTTATCTCACTAATCAATAAGGAAGAAAAGAATTTCCTTTTTTCTAGCTTCCTAATTGGCATATGACTATTTTTCTCTTCATTTATGCACAGGTTTTTCCATATAATACCTGTCCTTTGCAAAGTACTTTTGCATATGACCAGATATGAAAGACACATGCATTTCCAAATAATTTGCACATTTTATAAAAGAAAAATTTACTCTTTAAAAACTATTCTGATATAAGGTGAATTAAATAATTATAAAGTAATTGCTTCAAATAATTCCAAAAACACATAGTTTGGCAGAATAAACTATTAAATATCCTTGAAAATTACTGTTTCAGTACTTATTCACTTTGTTTTTCTTTGCTTACAAAAGAGATGACTTGGAAGAAATTTAAAACAGATTTTTATACAACATCCTTTCCTGATTAAAACTCTCCAGAGTATAGGGATAGAGGAAACATTCCTCAAGTTCATAAAATCCATCTATGAAAAACCCACAGCGAATATCATCCTCAATGGGGAAAAGCTGAGAGCCTTTCGCTTAAGATCAGGAACACGTCAGGGATGCCCACTCTCGCCACTATTGTTCAACATAGTACTAGAAGTCCTAGCAACAGCAATCAGACAACAAAAAGAAATAAAAGGTATTCAAACTGGCAAAGAAGAAATCAAACTCTCTCTTTTCGCAGATGACATGATACTTTATGTGGAAAACCCAAAAGACTCCACCTCCAAATTACTAGAACTCATCCAGCAATTCAGTAATGTGGCAGGATACAAAATCAATGCACAGAAATCAGTTGCTTTCTTATACACTAACAACGCAACTGTAGAAAGAGAAATTAGAGAAACGACTCCATTTACAATAGCACCAAAAACCATAAGATACCTCGGAATAAACCTAACCAAAGAGGTAAAGGATCTATACTCTAGGAACTACAAAACACGCATGAAAGAAATTGAAGAAGACAAAAAAGATGGAAAAATATTCCACGCTCATGGATCGGGAGAATAAACATTGTTAAAATGTCTATGCTACCCAGAGCAATCTATACCTTCAATGCCATCCCGATCAAAATTCCAATGACATTTTTCAAAGTACTGGAACAAACAATCCTAAAATTCCTAAAATGGAATCAGAAAAGACCCCGAATCGCCAAGGAAATGTTGAAAAAGAAAAACAAAGCTGGGGGCATCACATTGCCCAATTTCAAGCTATATTACAAAGCTGTGATCACCAAGACAGCATGGTACTGGCACAAAAACAGACATATAGACCAATGGAACAGAATAGAGAACCCAGATATGGACCCTCAACTCTATGGTCAACCAATCTTTGACAAAGCAGGAAAAAACATGCAATGGAAAAAAGACAGTCTCTTCAATAAATGGTGCTGGGAAAATTGGACAGCCACATGCAGAAGAATGAAACTCGACCATTCTCTAGCACCATTCACAAAGATAAACTCAAAGTGGATGAAAGACCTCAATGTGAGGCAGGAATCCATCAAAATCCTAGAGGAGAACATAGGCAGTAACCTCTTTGACATCGCCCACAGCAACTTCTTTCAAGATACATCTCCAAAAGCTAGTGAAACAAAAGCAAAAATGAACTTTTGGGACTTCATCAAGATAAAAAGCTTCTGCACAGCAAAGGAAACAGTCAACAAAACAAAGAGGCAACCCACAGGATGGGAGAAGATATTTGCAAAGGACACTACAGATAAAGGGCTGGTATCCAAAATCTATAAAGAACTTCTCAAACTCAACACCCAAAAAACAAATAATCAAGTCAAAAAGTGGGCAGAAGAGATGAACAGACACTTCTCTGAAGAAGACAGACAAATGGCTAACAGACACATGAAAAAATGTTCAACATCATTAGCCATCAGGGAAATCCAAATCAAAACCACACTGAGATACCACCTTACACCAGTTAGAATGGCAAAAATGGACAGGGAAAGAAACAACAAATGTTGGAGAGGTTGTGGTGAAAGGGGAACCCTCTTACACTGTTGGTGGGAATGCAAGTTGGCACAGCCACTTTGGGAAACAGTGTGGAGGTTCCTCAAAAATTTAAAAATAGAGCTACCCTCTGACCCAGCAATTGCGCTCCTGGGTATTTACCCCAAAGACACAGATGTAGTGAAAAGAAGGGCCATATGCACCCCAATGTTCACAGAAGCAATGTCCACAATAGCCAAACTGTGGAAAGAGCCGGGATGCCCTTCAACAAACGAATGGATAAAGAAGATGTGGTCCATATATACAGTGGAATATTACTCAGCCATCAGAAAAGATGAATACACAACTTTTACATCAACATGGATGGGACTGGAGGAGATTATGCTAAGTGAAATAAGTCAAGCAGAGAAAGTCAATTACCATATGGTTTCACTTTTTTGTGGAACATAAGGAATAACATGGAGGACATTAGGAGAAGGAAGGGGAAAATGGGGAGGGGGGGAATTGGAGGGAGAGATGAACCATGAGAGACTATGGACTCTGAGAAACAAACAGGGTTTTAGAGGGGTGGGGGGAGGGGGGATGGGTTAGCCCGGTGATGGGTAATAAGGAGGGCACGTACTGCATGGAGCACTGGGTGTTATACGAAAGCAATGGATTGTGGATTACCACATCAAAAACCAATGATGTATTGTATGGTGACTAATATAACATAATAACATTTTAAAAATAAGTAAATAAATAAATAAATAAAACAGATTTTTAAAACTATATGAAAATGCACACAGACAAACATATATAGTCAATTTCTAAAATTTTAGTTGAAATAATGAGTGGAATTGATAATGAATTTTTCACCTCAAATATAAGGCTTTCTTAGAAATAATGCCCCTAATGCCTGTTAAAATCTATGAATGCTTGTATCAAAAAGAATACCTAGGAATAAACTTAACTAAAGATTAAAAGACCTTACTCCAAAAACTATAAAACACTGATGAAAGAAACTGAGGTGACACAAAAAAATGGAAAGATATTCTATGGTCATGGATTGGAAGAATCTTATTAAAATGTCAATATTACCTAAAGGAATTTACAAATTCAATAGAATTCCTACCAAAATACCAATAGCATTTTTGTAAAACTAGAACAAATTATACTAAAATTTGTAAGGGAACCACAAAAGACCTTGAATAGCCAAAGCAATCCTAAGAAAGAAGAACAAAGCTGGAGATGTATCACAATCCCAGATTTCAAGATATACTACAAAGCTGTAGTAATCCCAAGAGTATGGTACTGCCACAAAAACAAAGATACAGATCAATGGGACAGAATAAAAACCCCAGAAATAAACCCATGATTTTATGGTTAATTCATCTATGACAAAGAGGCAAGAATATACAATGGGGAAAAAGTCTTTTCAATAAAAGGTGCTGGGAAAACTGAGAGCTGTGTGCAAAGAATAAAAGTGGACTACTTTCTCACATCCACACACAAAAATAAACTCAAAAGGGATTAAAGACCAAAATGTGAGATCTGAAATCATAAAAATCCTAGAAGAGAGCACAGGCAGTAATTTCTCTGATATTGGCTGTAGCAACATTTTTCTAGATATGTCTCCTGAGGCAAGGGAAACAAAAGCAAACAAACTATTGGGACTACATTAAAATAAAAAGCTCCTGCACAGCAAAGGAAACCATCAACAACAACAACAACAAAATACAACCTACTGAGTGGAGAAGACATTTGCAAATAATCTCTCTAATAAGGGGTTAATATCCAAATACACAAATAACTTATGCAACTCAACACCAAAAAAACAAATAATCCCATTAAAAAATGTACAGGGGACCTGAAGACATCCAGATGGCCAACAGACACATGAAAAGATGCTCAACATCACTCATCATCAGGGAAATGTAAATCAAAGCCACAGTGAGATATCACATCACCCTTTCAGAATGGCTGAAATCAAAATGACAAGAAATAACAAGTGTTGGCAAGATTGTGGAGAAAGAGGAACCTTTATGTACTGTTGGTGGAAACGTAAATTGGTATAATCACTGTGGAAATCAGTATGGAGCCTCCTCAAAAATTTAAAAATGGAAATACCAAATGATGCAATAATTCCACTATTGGGTATTTACCCAAAGAAAATGAAAACACTAATTTGAAAGATATATGCACCCCTATGTTTATCGCAACATTATTTACAATAGCAAGGACACAGAAGCCATCAATAGAAGAATAGAGAAAAAGATGGTGCACACGCGCACGCACACACACACACACAGTGGAATATTACACAGTCATAAAAAAGAATGAGATTGTATCATTTGAAAGAACATGGATGAACCTAGAAGGTATTACACTAAGTGAAATAAGTCAGACTGAGAAAGACAAATATATGATTTCACTCATAAGTGGAATGTAAAACAAAATGAATAAACAAAAAGCAGAATCAGACATACAAATACAGAGAACAAATTGATGGTTGCCAGAGAGGAGGCAAAGGGGGGCTGGGCAAAATGGGTGAAGGGAGAGGGAGATATAGGCTTCCAGTTATATAATGAATAAGTCACAGGAATAAAAGGCACAACATAAGAAATACAGAAAATGATGTTGTAATAGCAATGTAACAGGGCAGATGGTAGCTACACTATGGTGAACATAGCATAATGCATAAACTTGTCAAATCACTAAGTTGTACACCTGAAACTAATGTAGCAATGTGTGTCAACTATACTTTAAAAAAATCAAAAAATGCTATTTACAATAGTTATACTGAAAGTCTATGGTAGGGACACCTGGGAGGCTGTCAGTTAAGTATCTGCCTTTGGCTCAGGTCATGATCTCAGGGTCCTGGGATCAAGCCCCGGATCAGGCTCCCTGGTCAGCAGGGAGCCTGCTTCTCCCTCTGCCTGCTACTCCCCCTGCTTGTGCTCTCTCTCCCTGTCAAATAAATAAATAAAATCTTTTTTAAAAAGTCTAGGGTAATTTTTAAATTTTTTGATTTAAGTAATACTGAGTTCTGAATTGAAATTCATATTTCCACTTCATAGAAGTACATGGCTTTTATTTTTTAGCTGTTTCTGAAGCCAGAAAAGTTGAATAAAGAGTACAATGAAATTTAGCATTGAAATAAAAGGCAAAGTGAGAAAAAAATGGAGATTGCTAATACATTATGTTCAGTTAAGCAAGGCAATTTAGTTGAACATATATATTTCTATTAATCATAATACTTTTAGAGACCATGACCTTGAGCATTTTAACAGTACTAAAATTTGCAGATATTCTGATATAGATCATTATAGCATAGACCCGTTTGTTTCAAGTAATTCCAGTCATTTATTCACAACAAATTAAAGAAATTTTCATTTAACTTAACTTTTTCTTAGGCAATTGGTATCATTTTAAGTCTTCTATCAGAATGGAAAGGCCTACAGAGACAGACAACTATTCTTTTGTTTTTATATCACTTTGTATTTTTCCCCTGGAAGAACTGATCATTTCCCACACATATATTTTAAATGTCTAAAACATTGATTTGGAAAAGGCTATAAATATGAAACCAATAATTTCAGCAAAAATATTAACTCTTTTCTCCAGTTTGGGAAAATGCGTATTGGAAAATCTGAATTTTTAAAATAGATTAACAATTTAAGAAGCAACCTTTTTAACACAGGCAAGTGGTACTAATTTTCATTGAATTGCAAAATATTAACTTGATTAAAAATGTAATTAACATTTATGATATTCTTTTATCAAAAGTATAAGGTTCTGTGAAAATTAAAACTAGTGGTTTGATTTTTAAAGCATTTTCCTTATACATGTTTCTTTAGAAAACTGTTTTTATGACCTCTAAGATATATCAACTCTTCACACCACTCTTCATTACATTATTCGTAGGAAGCAACTATTAAGACATTTAATATGGGTGGCTCAGTCACTTAAGCGTCTGACTCTTGATTTCAGTGCTGGTCATGATCTCAGGGTCACAAGATCGAGTTCCATGCTGGGCATGGGGCCTGCTTAAGAGTCTCTCTCTCCCTCTCCCTTTGTCCCCTCCCCCTGCATGTGTGCATGTGCGCTCTTTCAAACAAAACGAAACTCTCTTTCAAAAAAAAAAAAAAAATTAATATAAGTCCTGCCAGACGTTTTTAGGACATATATAATAGTTTTTGTATGATGTTGCAATTTTTTAAAAAACAAAATAATATTAAATATACTTGCATTTTTAGGTAACAATATATAAGACATTTTATATATGTGTATATAAAAATAAATCTTTATAAAGGCACATTGACATTTTGGATGTATGGCTTATATAAGCAAACAGTATATTTTAAAGTTTTCTTTGCTGTATTTTTAAAAAGCCATATTAATTTTTAACCATTTTGCTGCTTTTTCTTATTATTTTCATAATACTTTAGGTGTTTCTTTTGGACTTTTAGACATACAATTATACAATATACGAAAATAATAACTTTCCCACCTTTGTAATATTTATACTATTTTTTCCTCACATTTATTACATTGCCTAATATTTATAAAGAGCAAGGTGAAATTAATTTTCATGAGTAATCTTTGTTTGGTCCTGATTTTAATAAGAGTAATTGATATTTTTTACTATGAACAATGTACTGGTGTTGGTTTCAGGAAATCTCTTACTCTAACCCTAAATCTCACCCTAGCCCTGAACTCATTCTTTTTTTTTTTTTTTTAAAGATTTTATTTATTCATTTGACAGAGAGAGACACAGCGAGAGAGGGAACACAAGCAGGGGGAGTGGGAGAGGGAGAAGCAGGCTTCCCGCTGAGCAGGGAGCCCGATGCGGGGCTCGATCCCAGGACCCTGGGATCATGACCTGAGCTGAAGGCAGACGCTTAACAACTGAGCCACCCAGGCGCCCCTGAAACTTATTCTCAGCTTAAATCTTAATTATGTTCAGAATTTTTCTACTTAGTTTGGTTTTGCAAGAGTTTCTTATTTGTTTTAAAATCAGGAGTACACCTTATGTATCATCCTAAATTTTTTAATTGAAATTGTTTTTGGAGAATTTTTAATGTGAAGCAGTTCACATTCATCTTTGATACAACAGCCCTATTTGGATCTTCTATTTATCCAACCTTAGAGTGGATTCTCCTTGACACCTTTCTACTTTCCATGAGCCCTGTTTCTTCTAATGTACACTGATTATATTCCCTGAAGAAACAACTTCATATAGGTGGATAGGTTCCCAGAGTGGCTGACAGAATTCTACTTTGCCAGTGATTCAAAGATGTAACTAGACTACTAATAGTAGGATTTCAGCTCTTTACTGTAGTTAGAACTCATAAATTTAAGCTCTAGACAGATCCCAGCTGTTCTTTTGGCACATGTGAGTTAGCAATATGGAGGGTCAATATATTTCCAACATTTCTTAGATCTCAGCAGGATTAAATTAATAATGCCTGTCTTCTAACAAGTCACCAAAGCTATAGCTGTCCGGCCTGCCAAGCAGGCCTATGTCATTCCTGGTCCCACGGGTCTAAGGTCTTCCCTAATGCTTTCAGCATACTGACACACCACAGAATCTGTCCATCTGCCAACACTTCTCATCAACACTGCCCTCATCCTTGCCACTATCAACTCTAGCTTAGACAAATGTTATTGTATTTCCACTCTAGACCTTTTAATTTCCCTTCTATCCATTTCCTTACAGCAACCCGAAGGATATCAATAAAACATACATCATCAGATCATATCACTTTCTCTCTCAAAACTTCAAACGGTTTTTTCTTGCATACAGGATAAAACATCACATTTTACCATGATCTACAAGGTCTTTAAGGACTGACCTACCTCACCATCCTCACTACATAAAACTCTTATTCACAACACTGAAGCCTTTTTGCACTTCCCTTGTTTTTTTTTTTTTAATTTTACCATGTTATGTTAATCACCGTACACTACATCATTAGTTTTTGATGTAGTGTTCCATGATTCATTGTTTGTGTATAACACCCAGTGATCCATTCAATATGTGTCCTCTTTAATACCCATCACCAGGCTAATCCATCCTCCCACCCCCCTCCCCTCTAGAATCCTCAGTTTGTTTCTCAGAGTCCATAGTCTCTCATGGTTCATCTCCCCCTCCGATTTCCCCCCTCCTTCATTTTTCCCTTCCTGCTATCTTCTTTTCTTTTAACATATAATGTATTATTTGTTTCAGATGTACAGGTCTGTGATTCAATAGTCTTACACAATTCACAGCGCTCACCATAGCACATACCCTCCCCAATGTCTATCACCCAGCCACCATGGTTTTCCCTTGTTTCTGACAAACTTGCCAGCCCCCCCCCCTTTTTTTTTTTTGACTCTGGAGCTGTTCAACCTGTTATTCTCTTCACATGGGAGGCCTGTCTCCTGACTCACTGTCTGGATAATTCCATCTCCAGGTCTTAGTTTCAATGACACTCTCTTAAAGAAACTTTCCCTCATTCCTTAGGCTAAATTCCTACCACCTATTATAGAATCTCAGTGTACATGATTATTTTTCTTTCCCTATTACATATAACAATTGCATATTTCTAATAATTCCCTTCTATAAAATCATATATGTCTTTTTCTCTCTGTATTTTCAGGATCTATATACAGAAAGATATGGTATTCAATAGATACTATTAAAATCAGTGAATAATGAGTAAATTAATAGATGAAATAGATGTGTTTCACTAGCACTAAAAGATTTGTCTATTATCTGCATTTGACAACTCTGGTCAGCATCCAGAAAAGTGTGTGCCATCATTATTCCCACCCTGCTCTTTGTCTCAAATCCAGTCCCAAGGAAGATCCGTTCTTAGCTTACTACTTTGGACTCTCAACCATATTTGAGACAAGGCTGACATACATCCACTAGCCAAAAAGTTCATGACCTACTGAATTTCTCACATCTGCCTTTAACTCCTTTCAACCAAGATCCAGATCCAGAGATCCCTACTCAACAATGACTTTTGTTACCAGCCTATATTTTGAGTATATATTATCATATTAATGATCTAGTTCTTTCTTTCCTCAAAAATTCTTCACATCTTGGGCACCTGGGTGGCTCAGTTGGTTAAGCGACTGCCTTCGGCTCAGGTCATGATCCTGGAGTCCCGGGATCGAGTCCCGCATCGGGCTCCCTGCTCGGCAGGGAGTCTGCTTCTTCCTCTGACCCTCCTCCCTCTCATGCTCTCTGTTTCTCATTCTCTCTCTCAAATAAATAAATAAAATCTTTAAAAAAAAAAATTCTTCACATCTTTTTGTATATACCTTACTATATATATAGAAGTTAAAGCATTTTAAAAATTCTTGCATTGTGTGATAGCATGGAGTTTTTGAAGTTAATTAAGCATTTTAACCCAGTCTTTCCACCTCTAAAAATTATGGCATCTATGCCATTCTGGAGAGATGATTATCCCTTCATATATAAAATGTTCTCTTTCAGTGATCCAATCAGAATATCCTAATGACATACTGGGGCCTCTACACAGAAGACTAATAATAATAAGAGGAACAAAGTGTAAAACACTGCATTTTACCTGATCTTCATAAAAAGAATTAGCCATAATTAAATTTAGGAAATAGGGTTTGAAAGGTAGACTGTGCATTCTTGACATGATTTGAATTGATTTATCCCCACTACTGGGCTTTTACTTCTGAAATTGATGATCTAGATGATGCCTAGGATAGACCAATAATCCAGATTTGAATGAGTGAGCCCACAAAGCCAGACAAAAGCATTTATCTTGCTTAAAAATCACTGAGTCCTTTCTTCCTTTTCAATCAACTTCTAGGATGAAAATGTTATATTTTAATTTAAATGAATACTGAGAACTATCTGCTATAGAGGATCAAGGTGACACTTGTCCAGGCACTTGGCACATCAAGAAAAAGTAAGAGTAGATTCAGTGACAATAATCCCACCTGCATTAATTATTTCCTGAACCATACATGATGCCATATTCTAAATATATTTCAGTAAATTATTTCTTTTTTTTTAAAGATTTTATTTATTTATTTGACAGAGAGACAGCAAGAGAGGGAACACAAGCAGGGGGAGCGGGAGAGGGAGAAGCAGGCTTCCCGCCGAGCAAGGAGCCCAATGCGGGGCTCGATCCCAGGACCCTGGGATCATGACCTGAGCTGAAGGCAGACGTTTAACGACTGAGCCACATAGGCGCCCCAGATAAGCATTAAAAACTTTCTTTGGTGTCTGTGTATTTTCTCAGGAAGCTATTACCTCATGCAAAGATCGTTCTTCCTGTTTCCTAACATACTCATCAGCTGATATGGTCATTATATATATATTAATATACATACATACACATATATGTTATATATACACATAGTATTAGACAGAAAAAATTCCAGAAGGATTTCCTTTCTTTTAACACTTCCTTTGTTATCTTTCTGTTAAGTTTGAAAAACTACATTAGTATCTTTATGAACAGGTATCCCTTTTAGAAAAATTAAAAATCAGAAGAGCTTAAAGATCTAGCATTACTATAGACTCTAAAGTAAATAAATATAACATCTGTGTTTATGACAATTAACTCCTGGTTTTGAAGGTGATATAGATGAACAGGTCATTCTCTTGAAACATACATTTGAACTGTATACACTCTGAGGGCAGGGAACAGGAGCAGGTCTCTCAGCTGGTAACTGAGACCAGCAGACTTCATGGCATAACCATTTCAACAGGACATTGCTGTTCTCTATTTCATGTTGCATACCTAGCTAACTCTACCGAAGTGATAAGTCTTTGTCTCTTGGTGAGAAATAGTCCATAAGAAAAATTGGCTAGCAGTGTTACTTATGGAAATGAGAGAACAAACAGGCCTAAGTAATGATTGTTCTTACCAGAAAGTGGGAATTTGGAAGAAAGCTAAGAATATGTTATTAATTTTATTACTTAAATATTATAAATATTATGTTTGATATATATGAAAAATATATTATTAAATATTCCAAATATTGAGTTATTATAACTAATTCATTTAATCCTTCTTCTGTTTAATTTTTCTTGAACATCAATTCCATGCCAAGTACTGCTCAAGATAAAAGAGATATAATGATGACCAAAATGGACGTACAGGCTGACCACATGGAGAAGAGAGTCTAGCAATGAACACTATGCCTGAAAATGTTATGAATACATATGTGTGTGTGTTTACATATATTTAGGCATTTCTTCACTTATTTCAACAAGACAACATTTATATAACTGTTACTATCTGCCATATATTTTTTAACACTTGATAAATCTAACTCATTTAATCCTTCTTCAACCTTGCAAGGTAGGTTCTATCTTCATATTCATTTTCCAGATAAAAAAATGAGCAATGTGTTTGAGCAACCTGCTAAAGATCACACAACTAAGTGGTGGAGCCAGGCTGTGAATCTCAGCCGTCTGGCTTTCACCATTTCTTTTCCCTCTAAGAAAAAAGAGAAAAGGCAAGAGATGGAGATAGTTAAAGCCATGGCTCCAGACATGGAGGGCAGAAGGTTTATGCAAAATGGAAAATACAATCAACTCTTTTCATAAACATGTGGGGAAAAAAAGGTGATTCAGTTCAATATTGATTCACATAAAATTTTCGGGTAAGAAACAGAGGAAAAGGCAGTAGTTTTATAACTGATTGACCTTATGGTAAATAAAGATTTCTCTGAAAATGTTAAGGACAAGTTTTCTTTTATAAGTTTAAAGTTAAAGATTGGAACACTTCTGTGATGTTATTGCAGAGATGTTCCTCTTAAGCTGAACAAGAATATGGAGGAGGACATTTATAAGCTAAAGAATGTATACAGTACAGACAATATAGGCTTATGGTGGAAGAAAATGACATTGTTAACATGCGCTTCCAAGGAGGAGAAAACATGAAACATTAGTGAGCGGGAGCTGATTGACTATACTACTTCATAGGATAGTCAATGCTGCACTATCAGTGATTGAGCCAGGCTGCCTCTACTGTTTTTATAAACCCTACAAATGAAGAAGCAAGAATAAGAGCCTCTGACATTAATGCTAGCTATTTAATAAAAAGTTTGGGTCATGGTTCAAAACTCTTTGAAAAAAGAAATGTCTTCTTTCCCAGAAACTTGACTCACCATGAAGAACATCCTAGACCTTAAAGTCTACTGTTTTTGTATCTGAATATTCATTTTATATTCCTTTCTTTGATATTATTTAGCCCCCATCTTTCCAATGAGGGTAGTATAAATTATTTCATGGTATATGAGATATGTTGTATTTTTACTTCTACCAGAAAAACCAGGATAAAGATCTCAACATTAATATGAGCTCATGCTGGGGAGAGTAAAAATTTGATAACTATGCAATGACTACTAACAATAAAATAGGGGGAAAAAAAGTCAGAAACGGTGAACAATTCCATTAAGGGCACTGAAGAAGGAGGAAATCGCTAATCTCCTCCAGATGACTTATCTCCGCAGAAAACAAAGTGAAGCTTGTCATGTTTTATAGAAAATAGGTGGCAAACATGGCTAAATTGATATGGAAAGGCTGACAGATGAGATTTGCAACAAGAGTATTGCTCCCATTTATTGATTTATATTTGTGTATCAGTCAGGGATTAGCCAGAACAAAAGAAGCTATTCTACATCTTTTGAAGAAAAATTGTCACTAAAAATATTTAGTTGAAGTATTGTGTGCATCCATAAAATACACATTTTACTGCTCAATGAATTTTCTTAGTAGGAACATACCCATGTCACATGACCCAGATTTAAAAATAGAACATTATCAGTACCTCAAAAGCCCACATCATGCTCTATTTCTGTCACTTCTTTACCTAAGGATATCTATGTAAGATTTATAGAGTAATTGGAAGAGTTGAGAAACAAAGGTCATTGAGGCCACCTCTAGCCTTCAGGAAATCTGTAAATATAGAGAACAGAGGGATGTCACCATAAATGATCTCAGCTTTTTGTGGCACTAAATTGGGTGTCTTGGAAAGAAATCTGTCTTGCCACTTGCCTTTGCCCAAAAATCTGTCCACAGTTGCCACCAGAAAATAATGGCTTGTTTTTTGCCTTCCAAATATTTTGCTACTGACTTTCACTGGTTGAACATTTCTTCACGAGAATTTTAGAAATGTAATATTGTTAGCAATCCCTGTGACTGATAGAAAATATTAGAAAATTAACGATGGTACTGAGCATCAACTGAAAATATCTGATCTAGTCTTTTCCACCAGTTTAGCTTCTGAGCATCCATACACACACTTCTGTGTATATCTAAATTAGCACATCACAACAAGGTGCTATGATTCATCATGCAAATGGGGATAAAAAATGGGGAAAAGAAGTTTCATAAATAATTCCATCCATTTTTAGCTGGTACTTACTTCTTAATCAGTCACAATTATCCAATGATATTATATAACTTAAATACCAATGTAACACCTCGTATAAACTATTGAAGGAAGGAAGGAGAGGGAGAGAGATGATAGATGGATGATCAGTGATAGATATGTTCAGCTACTACTGTTGTTGTTTTTGTAAATAACCAGTGCCATCATAAACACCTTACAAATGCCTTCCTCCTGCCATTACCCATGCTATGCTCCTTTCCCTCAGTAAGAATAAAACTATTAATAGTTCTCATATATTGGGTGAACAAAATCTTCATTCATCGTCTCTGGGATGACTGTGCCCCCACCTGTATGAGATTGCTATCATTTTCCACTAACAATTACACTGGAAATAGAAACAATAGTACTTGCTTGAAAGAACCCCTTGATTCTAGACAGAGTCTTCCTTGTCCCTGTTGTAGAGCAGAAACCATAATTCCCCTTGATGGTTGGAATTCATCATCCCAGGCAGCATAGTAGTCCTTCTTTGTTATTGGTTCAGGATCAGAAAGTACTTAATGTGTTCATATTTAAGCCTCAATTTCAAATTCAACTTGGTGATAGTTGTGTCTTCCATAAAAGCATAGCTCCCTTGGAAACTAGGATTCACAACTTCCCCACTGTTTCCAGGATATATGCTTTCTTTTGGCCATGGGACAAATGTCTTCACATGTTTATGCAGGGCATATGTTAAAATTCAAATAGCACCGCACAAACATGAAGGCTTTGTCATTGCCAAGCTTTGTCATAATTGAATATGCAGTAGCCATTTCACCATTCTGTCAGTCCTATTGTTCCTGCACAATGAGAACAGGGTAAAGTCAATGAATTCCATGGCTGTGAGTTATCCCACTTACTCTGCTTTCAAATTAATTATAACAAAGTCTCAATCAAAATCATAGCAGATTATTCTGAAGAAATGGACAACTTGATTCTAAAATATCTATGGACATGCAAAGAATCTAGAACAACCAAACCATTTTTAAAAGAATTTGTATTTCAAAACTTACTATAAAGATATAGCAATCAAGATAGTGTGGCTTTGACAAAAAGACATATAGATAAATGAAAAGAAAATTCAGAAATACCCCTATGCCTATATAGTAAGTTAATTTTTGGCAAAGATGCCAGGATAATTCAATAAGGGAAAGAAACTATTTTCAGTAAAAGGTGCTAGAACAACTGGCTATTCATGTGTAAAAGAAGAGAAATTCTCCTTATTTCTCACTGTAAACAATAACTTAAATACGTCTAACATGAAAACTATAATTATAAAATGTATTTTATACAAGAAACATGAGATCTTTGCAACCGTAGAGTAGGTAAAAATTTCTTGGATACAAAGCAAAAGCCATAAAAGACAAAATTATCATAAAAATGAAAACTTTGTTCTCTGAAAGACATCATTACTAAAATGAAAATTCAAGAAATAGGTTAGGAGAAAATATTTGCAAAACATATATCTGTCAATGGAAATCCATCCAGAACATATGAAGAATTCTTACAATCGCAGGCTAACAACCCAATTTTTAAAATGGGCAAATGAATACACACTTCAATAAGCACATGAAAAGATGCTCAGTATCATCAGTCATTAGGAGATTATTAAAAAACAACATGATGCAATATTATCTTATATCTACTAGACTGGCTAATAAAAATGTTGACAAAATCAATTATTGGTGAAAATTCATAATAACCAGACCTTGCTTTGCCTTATATGTAGAAGTGTAAAAATGGTTACCACCACTTTGTGGAAAAAGTTTTGACAGTTTCTTGTAAATTAAACATGCCCTTATCTTTAACCTAGCAATGCCAAGTCTGTGTGACACAAGAGAAAAAAAAAAACACATCTACAAAATGCACAGAAATGTTCATTGCAGTTTCGTTCATAAGAGCCAAAACCACTGGAAACAACCTAATTATTTGTCGGTTGGAGAACAGATAAAAAATTGCGGGTTATCTACACAATGGAACCCCACTCAGCAACAGAAACTAATGAGTTACTGACACATTTCACAATGTGGGTGAATCTCAAAAAAACCATTATGCTAAATGTAAAGAACAAGAAGCAAAATACTATATACTGTATGATTCCACTTATGTGCAACTCTGGAAAAAGCAAATGCAATGCATAGCCATAGAAACCAGAGTGGTGTTTGCCTAGGGCCAAAGTAGAGGACGGGGGTTTGAGAAGGACAAGTGGGGCTTTGGGGAATGATGGAAGTGGTCTAGACATTAACTGTGGTAGAGGTTAAAAAAGCATATGCATTTGTCTAATCTCATTAAAGTATACATTTAAAATGTATGTGTTTTATGGTATACAAACTAAAATTTAACTTAATTTTAAAAATTGGTTCTTGATCAGAAGCAGTATTGGAGCTGTAGTATTATGTAGTGTATACATGATGAGATTCAACATGATGATGGACAAGGCCTTCAGGAAGTCCATGAGTATGGTGCTGATACAAACACCATGGGAAGGAGGGTCAAGTCCATATGCAGAATAAGTCCAGGAGATTGGGAAAAGAAGCATAAGCAGAAAGATTCAAAACTACACACGATCTTGTAAGAACTGAATTTATGATGCTGCTCAAGAATGAGTCTATCATTTACAAATACCACTATATCCCTCACTTTCCTTCTCAACGTTTGAATTTTGGTGAGGTTTCTGCTGAGAGCCACAAAAATATCTGGAGGAACTTTCTCAATTGTTGTAAACTGACTTCATCCTACTAAACAAAACATGCCCTCATCATTGTTATATATCAAGTGCATCTTATTGCCCAAACAGTACAGCTTCATTTGTTATCATTACTTTAATTTGACAGTTTCAGTTAAGCTCTAAGTTAATGTCAATAAGAAAAAAATGATTGTCACATAATATAGAATTTTAATAAAATATTAGTTTTATAAATGCATTTATTAGTATGCAATGGAAATTAACAAAGGCAAAAGCATCACTTAAAATGGTCAATTATATTTTATTGAATGTTAAGGGGAAAGTATGTTAAAATTATTGATTTGGGAATTCACAAATATCTTGGTATGTATCCCATGTGAATATAATGGGTGGTCTCTTATACTTCGGCATTGAGTCTCACTGCAGTAAAAGTTTTTAGCCAAACATTACTTTTTGCACCCACAGTTTGAGGTGAATATATGCAAACTGATTCTGTATTCAGCCACTTCTAATTTTCACTGACATCCCTATAAAGTGTATTTTTTTTTATTTCTTCATTAAGCAAAACCTTATTTTCTACTACAGTATCACATGAAGTTTCACTACTTTGTGAACCATATTTTACACTAATGTTTAATGTTGGAATATTGTAACCTATAAAGAAATATAATAACAAGGGAGCTTGGAAAGGAGTTAAAGGGCATGTTTATATATGATGTATCCAAATTATATTACCAGATTCATATCAAAAGGTAATTTTTTCAAACTATGAATAATATCTATCAAGCAATTTAGAATATAAAATATTAGAGTTGGGGATGATTTCAAAATGAACTATTTTGCTCGCTCAGAAAACTGAGGACCAGATGAATTAAGTAATCTTTAAAAGCTTGTGCTGTTCCAAGGCCTGAAACTTTGATTTAATCCAATACCAGCTTTCCACTCAAAATTTGCAGCTAAACATACGGGAAATGGGGAGTAAATATAAAATAAATAAATAAAATCCTGTCAACACATATAATTCAGGATATAAACATTTTTCTTCCATGCATCTTTTGCAATTTCTAAGTGACTTTTTTCTGAGCTTTTACTTATCTATAGGGTCACATATTATCCATCTTTTTACTGTAGACTACCTCAGGAAGCCTTTTTTTTTTTTTAATCAAAGACAGTTTTTTATTTTTATTTATTTTTTAAAGACTTATTTATTTGAGACAGAGAGAGAGATGCGCCCATACACCTGTGTGAATGAGGGGAAGGGCAGAGGGAGAGAATCTTCAAGCAGACTCCCCGCTGAGCATGGAGCCCAACTTGGGTCTCTATCCCATGACCCATGAGATCAGACCTGAGCCAAAACCAAGAGTTGGAGGCTTAACCAACTGAGCTACCCAGGAGCCCTTCAAAGACAGTTTCTTAAAACATTTTAGATTTCCAGAAAAAAAAAGAGAGAGAGAGAAAATAGTACAGACAGCATCCATATACCTTTGCACCCAGTTTCCGCTATTATGAACATCTTAATGTTAGTACAGTACACTTCTTACAGTTAATGAACCAAGGTTGATACATTATTATTAACTAAAGTACATGGTTTATTCAAATTTCCATAATTTTTACCAATGTCCTTTTTCTATTCCAGGATTCCACCCGGGTTACCATACATGTCATGTCTTCTTGGGCTCCTCTTGGCTGTGACTGTTTCTCAGATTTTCCTTATTTTTGATGACCTTAACAGTTTTGAGGTGTACTGGTCAAGTACTGTAGCATGTTTTTCTCATGATTAGGCTGGGGTTATGGGTTTTGAGGAGAAAGATCAGAGAGGTAAAATGACATTTTCATTACATCTTATCAAGAATACAAGCAATCAATATGATTTATGACTGTTGATACTGACCTTGATCACTTGGCTGAGGTAGTGATTGTCAGAATTCTCCACTTGTAAAGTTATTCTTTTCCCCCCTTTCTATACTTTCTGGAAAGGATATGCACAATTATATTTAAGAACTAGAGAGCTATGCTCCCCCTCCTTTAGGTCAAAGTATCTGCATAAATTATTTGGACTTCTGCATAAGAAGTTATTCCTCTCCCCATTAAGTATGGACTTATTCATTCTGTATGTTGGGTTATAATTAACATTATTTAGTTGCTCAATTTGTTCTACATCTAGCCATTGGGACCATTTTTGTTGGCTCTTGTGCCCCTCTGAATACCCCCATCAGTGTGGGGTTTGTTTTGTTTTTCTTTAACACAAAACACTCCAGGCTCATTTGTAATTTCCCTGCCCTAGTCCTAGAGTCAACCAGTTCTCCAAGGAGTTCTGGTTCTCTTTCTCGGAGAATGGTATAAGAAACAAATATCTGGGTGCCCACTGAGCCCAGAGGCCTCTGTGAAATCAGGGGTTCAGTGCATTTTGTTCTGCCACAATGATATTTGTGAAGCAGTGCAAATATATTATGAAAGATAATCAGTAATGGTTTTTTGATATGTTGCTCTATCTTAACTGAAGATTTTCTCCTGCATTTCCTGTGTAGAGAGATGATACAATCATATTTTATATGGAAGATATGTATTAGATGTATCAAAAGCAATACTGTGTTTCCCCAGTGATTTCTTCCCCTTCTTTTGTTTTGTTAATAACTCTTTGCTCACTTGACTTTACCAAATGCTCCCTTCACTTGCAGGCCCCAGAGAGTTGATAAACAGAGTACAACAAAAGGTAAATAGCCTCTTACCTGAGTTCAGGCCCTTGGGCACTCTACTGAATTGAAGTGGAATCACTAACATTTTAGCTTTTATGTCTTCTTCTAGATATCCTAGAATATTTTCATCTGAAAAATGCGTTTTCCGATTTTGTAAAATTGACCCTCATCAGAAAGATTTTAAGAAAGAGCAAATGAGGGTGCTGGGTGGCTCAGTCGTTAAGCGTCTGCCTTCGGCTCAGGTCATGATCCCAGGGTCCTGGGATTGAGTCCCATATCAGGCTCCCTGCTCAGCGAGAAGGCTGCTTCTCCCTCCCCCGCTCCCCCTGCTTGTGTTTCTGCTCTTGCTATCTCTGTCTCTGTCAAATAAATAAATAAAATCTTTAAAAAAAGAAAGAAAGAAAGAAAGAAAGAAAGAAAGAAAGAAAGAAAGAAA